>NC_056736.1:381897032-381917032 GCF_019279795.1 Protopterus annectens
TGCAAAGATAATCATCGATGCGGTGGTCCAACGACCGACTTGTCCACATGTGTACACTTATGTGCACCGTGTCGTATGCAAACCTAGATGGTTTGGACGGGTACATACTACATGCCGGATGTACACATTCTGCTGACACATTCACATGCAGCCATTTACATATCTGTACCTGCGGTGGGTTGGTGACATGTGGGGTACGTATTTGCCCGCGTGGCACTGCCTAACACAAACTTCTTACCACAGTTCAGGTATGCACATTGTGTGTGGTTGTATAGCTGCACACGGATGCTAGCAGGTTTGGGTGCAGGGGTATACATGGGTGTGACTGACATGTACAATGAGGCTATTGTGTAGTACATCCGAATGCATGGGTTCTGCTTCTGGATATTACACTTCATCATACACCATCCAGTGTATGCAACAGAGACGTTGCTGGGTCTGGGATATGTTGCTATGCACATGTTTGCCTGTGTTTGAGGTATCTTGCTTCCTTACTGTTGTTATGTCAGCACAGCTACCCGGCTATGTACTGTCACTACTGCTTGTGACCATTATGGTTGGCACCTTTTCCAATGCCCATAGTGGGGCATGTTATGTGGACACTTTGGAATTTGCAGGACTACACATACCCAGGGCTAGTGCAGTTGACAGAACTTCACTTGTTTGCCATACTATGAGCTTATTCTGTAAGCATTTGGGTTCCTTATTTATTTTCTTATGCCATGTCTGTGTTCCATATCGTAATGTATATGTTTTATGCTACTATTTACATGTATATTGCGGGAATTTGCGTGGCAGGGGATCGGAGGTCATTTTCCATTTTTACGATTGTTGCAGGGACACGACTGTCCAATCAGGGACTGTCCATGGCACATTGGGACAGCAGGTAACCCTGGTGACCATGCCCATGTCGCTACTGGGGTTTCCACCTTTTCCATTTTCCGATCTGGGATATTTCCGGGACTCACATCTGACTTTACAGGCCGACACATACAAGCGGTCACTATATAGCATAGAAATTCACTTGTTTGCCTAAATAATATGCTTATTATTGTGGCAATTTCCTTGCTTATTCTGTTTATTGTGTCATTTAGGTATTTCTGTTACAGAAATAACCAATTCATGCTACCATTACATTAAATACGGGATATCATTTTGTCCTACAATCGTAGCACATCAGCCATTTCTAATACGTTTTTTTGGGACACAACTGTCCATGGAGAGACTGCCCCAACCAAAGTGGGACAGGTGGTGACCTTAGTCGCTGCTCCTATGTCGGTGCGGCTGACATGCGGCTGTACACCTTCTCTGAGTGTAAACACTGACAGTGCATTGCGGGACGAACGCGGTCTTATGCGTATCCTTTGCTCCTTGGACGGGTACACTTATGCCTTCGTGGCTTCTATTTGCTTCTCCATTAATTTGGGACGGGGACTATGTTGCATACTGTACGTGTGTTTCATTCTGCACAGGACCTGGCTGCTGCCATTACTATTGTGGGCGGACCGTGGCTGTCAGCACATTAGGTTGCTCACCTCATGCCGGCTTAGACATGCCTCCAGACGCATCCTACCTGGGCTCGCTCATGTACACCACGCACGTGTCTGTGATTCCGGTGCACTCTCATTAATATGTATATGGCGCTACTGCGCCGGATATTCCATGCACCGCCGGCGCAGGCCTTACGCCGGCCTTGCGCCGAGCTTCATGAATCCCGGGGTTAATGTACATAGAAACAAGATAACTACTACAATCCTCTTGCTAAGGAGATGCAATTGGTGAGAATGTTCCATCTAGGTCACAAGAATGTAGAAGATATACTACAGGCACCTTATCCTCAGAATGAGGCACAAATGAATTAGGTGGCACCAGCAATGTACTAACAGTATTTACACATCATCTGATTGATTTCTACCTATTGAATACTATGATGCAGGACAAGTCTGAATGGAAATTGATGAAGGACTGGGAACACTTCTAGAAGATGTCAAAGAAAATGGCCACATCAACAAAAGTGTTAACTGACTTTGATCCACTGTGGCTATTATAGTGGTAAATGGTGATGCATCATTCTGTGGAATGAACCCTGTTGTGTTATATGAGCTTCAGGATGGTATAAAGAAAACCAGAGAATTTCTTTGAATATCAGCCCAAAACAAAATACAAATATGGAGCACTAATCCCAGCCTGAGAGGTACCAACACACCTCTCATCCACTAGCCATTCTTAAGTGTGACCTCTTTTCCTGGTCATATAAATTTACCTAATAACAGTTTCCTCACCCAGCTTAGTCTACATGGGCATCCTGAGGCAGTGTAGCAAATGCCTCACGTTCACAGACAACCCATTACTCCTAATCCACACAAACTCAACATGTGAGAGATGCAACTATATTAAGAACCTTGAATTTATGCTGTCTCACACACCAGTTAGTACATATGACAATGAGCAGGTTATTAGAATACACACCTCACCTTCTACTCCACCCAAACCCACATCACACATACCTACATATGCAGAAGTCCTTACCAGAAATATCAAATCTTGTCCCTGCTTAGACCATAGTCCAAAAGATAGTGTGAAGTGCTCAAAAACCAACCAAATCAAAAAATAGAGCACAATGTTGCGGGTCCACGGATGATTTATTATAAAAAACACATCCACAAACGTAGTAAAACGTAGTTAAAATCCACAATTGTTAACATCCACAATGCTTAGAACCTATCTAAGCCTCCTTTATCTAATGGTGCTTCTTCATTCTGAGTTCCTGTAAGCAAATATACCTTCCTAGGAAGCCTAGGCAAAAAATCTGATCACTTGTATGTAACTTGTTTGTACATATGTCAAAACGTCCATCTATTTATTTCATTGTGATTTTTTTCTTAGGGTAATCTAAATACGTTTGATTATGTTCAAATTTGTACTAACACATTTTGGGAGTGTCACTTGGTATTGCTACTTGCTATTTGTTACCTATATAATCTTTATTTTTTTATGTAACTGGAGCTTTTCTCCTCGGGTCTCCACTGAAAATCGGGCCTCTGGCCCAGCTGGACCAACCCGGTTAACAAATGTCAATAAATAAATAAATAAACAAATAAATAAATAATACCTAAGCACCACTGACCTCCCAAACACAAACACAAGCACGCTACACATAATACTTCCTCTGCAGAACACAATGCACATAGCTTCTGAAAGTGTCTTACCCATCAAGCCCTTAAGGCAAACCACAAAATCAAACATATTAGTCATAGGCGACTCCATTGTGAGACACACAGATGTCCCTCTCACCAGGTTGGATAAGGAAAAGGTCATGATCAGCTGTCTGCCAGGTGCCAGGATACATCACATCACACTCAACTCTCTCAACAACAGGTACTGTTATGAATACATCATAGTCCATGTTGGTGTGAACGACTTAAGACGGTTCCCCTTCATATGATGGAATTTCTCTAAACTTGAAAGTCATAAACTCGAAACCAGAATCTCAAATTTAGAGAAACTTGAACATATGAAAGGGACAAAAAAAAAAATTAACACCTTTCAAATGTTTTTGCAGGGGGGCTTCACCCCCCTGCACCCCCACACTCCCCTACTTAAATATATCGACTCCGAGATCGCACTATAGTGAAGGAAAGGGAAATCTCCCATTCCACGCTATACGCGTAAGTGCAAAATGGAAGATTTTCCATTCCTCCACTATAGTGCGGTCACGGGACAATCACATTTAAGCTACTAGACTACAGGGGGACCTGCCCCCCTGCAATAAGGTAAGTTAACTTTTTATTTTTTTAAACCTAAGGCTCCCATTCACAATTTTGAGTGAATGGAAGTTCGAGATTCTGGTCTCGAGATTATGAATTTCGAGCTTCCATCCATTCGATCTTGTGAAGGAGAACCCCTGAGACATACCTCTCTGGACTATATGAAGAGAGACATGACTGAGCTCTCAGACTATGTGTCTCAGGCAGGTATGTCCCTAACCTTAAGCAGCATTTTACCTTTACCTAGTATGATGCCTCAGTATAAATAGAAAATGACTGACTTCAGTAATTGGCTTAATTTCTGGTGTCATTCTAAGGGGGTCCAGTATCTGTCAGCCTGGGATGACGTAATCGACAAACCTCAGTGCTTTGCCAGAGGGGGTCTTCATCTGTCACCCTTGGGATTTTGGCTACTGGTTAAGGTTCTTGCCACCTCCCTAGTGCCTTTTTAGGCAGTGTCTCAAGGACAAAATTCCCGACATAAAAACTCCATCTAAAAACAACCACAAGGTTATGCTGCAAAAAGCTAGGAGTCTTAATATGAAATTGCACTCACTGTTAGCAGTCCTCACCTTGGAAGACACAGACATTTGTGCAGTCACAGAGACCTAGTTTAAGGCTGTGTAGGGCACCCCAGTCATACTGGGTTACACCTCCGTCAACATGTTCAGACCACAAACTGAAGGTATGAAAACTAAAGGAGTCAGTGTATCAATATTCAGTAAAGATAAATACACCTCCAGATTGGTCAAATAGTATGATTCCCTGGAGATATTTCAGGTGCAATTAACTGTTGGTAAGACACCTATTCAAGTTATTGCCAGCTACAGGACCCCCTCCATGAATCAGGACACTCAATCTGCCTATTTGGATCTACTTGAGTCTATCAAGATACATCTGAATACCATGGTTTTGGGTGACTTTAACTACCCATCCATTGACTGGGCAAATTACAAATGCTCAAACTCCCTTGCCCAAAGTTTCCTTGATTTCATTAAGTCCAGTGCCTTGGACCAGCTGGTTGACACCCCCACAAGGTATGGCAACATCCTGGATCTGGTGTTTACCAATATGGGGGACCACTGAAACACCCCCCTATGAGGTCTTCCATGGTGAGATCTAACCACAAATCAGTCTCACTTGAAGTAACTGTCACACCTGCCCCCCTCCCCCAGGAACTAAACTAAAAAAATTTTCCAAAACAGATTAAAACTTTTTACAGGATGGTATAAATAGCTTCTCTGCACCTCCCCCCTCAGATGTAACTGGCAGCAAACACCTGTATAACTGCATTGACTAGATGGTACCTGATAGGACCAAAATAAGGAAGAGCCAACCTGCCTGGTGGACAACTGCCATTAACAGGTTTTACAATAAGAGAAAGAAATTGCCATCTAAGAGTAAGAGAGTGGGAGCCCTAAACTGGAAATACTCCCTCAACAGCTTAAACAAGCAAATAAGACTTGTGGTGAAGTCCTCCAAAGAAAACTATGAATCCAAATTAGCTTTCTCAACTAAAGACAACCATAAGGCATTCTTTAGTTACATCCGTAACCTAAAAGAAAAGGCTCAGATTTGTGCCAAACTGGTTGTTTAATGATACCACATATACTGAGCCTGTGGACATAACTAACAGGTTCTGTAAAAACTTCTCTCCCCTTTGTCTGGCACATGTACCCCATGACATCCCTGCCTTCTGTCCCCTACCTTATTTCTGTAAAGAGAAGGTCATTAACACCCTCTCTAAGGCCAGAAACACAGACCTGATAACATCCCAGGCTGCATCTTATATGGGCTCCAACAAGAATTAACAACACCACTGAGTACCTTTTCAATCATGGTCTAAGCACTGGCTTAATTCCAGCTGAATGGTAAATGGCCACTGTCATTTAAATTGCACAAGGATGGTGCTTCCACTGACCTATTAGCCTGACTAGTTTTATCTGCAAGGCCATGGAGCAAATCATCATGGACCTTATCAACAAAGCTATAGATAATCCCCAAACACATCACCCTACTCAATTTGGATTTGTCAAAGGGAGATCATGCCTGTTAAATATGATGGATGGCTTCATGACAACCACCAACGCCGTGGATGAGGGGAAATCTGTGCATACAGCCTACCTTGATTTAGCCAAGGTATTTGTCACTATATTCCACTCAGGCATCATTGATAAACTCACCCTGCTAGGTATCAACTCTTACATCATTAGATGGATTGCTAACTTGCTCACTGATAGAACCCATATAGTCCAAATAGGGGAAACCACATCCAACAGCATACCTGTAACCAGTGGTGCTCCACAGGGATCAGTACTGGGACCTCTACTGTTTGGAATCTATTTCTTGAATTACAAGCAAAAACTAATTGTCTGTGCCTGACAAAGTGTGCTGATAACTGTAAACTAGCAGTGGTCATAGAATCTCCACATGATGTCAACATCCTACAAGAGGGTCTTACACAAAAAAATGATTGGTGCCAAAGTCATGGCCTTAAACTCAATGCAAAAAAACATATTATCATCCCTTTTGCTAAGGGCAATGTTCATGCTAACTGCCACTTCAATAGCAACACCTTAAGTATGCATTCAGTGTTGAGAGACCTGAGCACTCAGGTTGACAGCAACTTCACCTTTGACTACCATGTCTCCACAGTGGTAAGAAGGGCATTATTTACTGCTTGTCCCATAAGTAAGGTCATTGCCTCCATCAAAAAAGAAGTTTTAACTTCCCTGCACTCTTCCCTCATCAGGCCAATAATTGAGTACATCTCCCCTTTTGGTATGTATCTTTCCAAGCACCTGAAGCAATTGGAGAAACTGCAAATATTCCTTACAAGGAAAATACTAGGTCTTCAGTGTCTGTCCTATGTGGATCATCTGAAATCACTGTCCCTTTATTCTGTTTCATACAGCCTACTCAGAGGTGATCCCTGCCTTGTATACAAGGCAATCTCTGATCCTGCTTTATTTGAAATGCTGCATGTGCGTAAGTGAAATGGTACATGGGTTACTCACTCTAAAGATCTTAACCTGGTATGTGACAGTAATAGAACCTGCTTGAGGGACAGTTTTGTCTCATGGAGGTTACTACACCTTTGGAACAGACTCCCACTTCATGTCAACCAGAGCACTTCATTGGCCCTCTTCAAATGCAATCTGGGTGATTGCATGGGTGACCATAAATATACCCCAGAGTTCCATCTGTGATCCTCTTGGACAGGGGCAATAGGGGCTGATCGTGGAAATAAGGGTAGAACTTGGCTAGGCTTGTAAGGGCCTTAGGGCCATTAGCCTAGCAACTTCCTATGATCCTATGTAATTAGGCTCTTAGAGATAGAGAAGCCTTTAGCTCTCTCTAGAGAGTGAAAAATGTAAGCAGTACCTACATAGAAGTGGTTGCAAATAACTAGCCATTCTGAGTTCATTTTAACCCATAAAGAAAGGTGCCCCTGATGGTGAAAAAAAAAAAAAAAAAAAAAGCAATGGTCTGTTGTGTATGCCTTATTTATCAAGGAGGAGTAGCTATATATGTCAACAAATTTTATTACATGACTCCAGGAATATAGTTCTTGAAGCACTAGATTCCAGTGAATTAGAAGCAATACACCAGACGTATGTGAGAGCAGATGCAAAGTCTCCTGCTCACAGCTTTATAAGGTGGCTTTGCATGGATATGGGAAATGAGGGTTTAACCAGAAATTGTCCTGAATGCTAGATGGTTAAATGCAGTGGTAGAATCAATTCCACATTGCTGGGACTGGCCACTTGAACCATTGCATTGTATTCATATCAATATTACTTATTTGTATTTGTTTTCCAGGGTAGAACACTGATCTCTATGGCTTTTTCTCAGACTCAGACCCAGACCAGGAGCGGTGTCTGGTTAAGTGACTTTCTCGGAGTCACTTAGGCAATGGAGGCTGAGGGAATCAAACCTTGTACCACTAGACCCCAGGAAACAGCTTTTTAACAGCTCCTTAATCCTCTAAGCCAACTGCCAGACATGTTTTTACTAACTTACTTATTTACTGTTTGGCAAGTGGGTAGATGAACTGGCCCAGAAACCCTTTTTAGCTGCAGTCTAAAGTTCCAAAAGTCCCAAAGTGGAAAATATACTTCTATGAATGGCAGATGCATACTCAAACTGGCCAGAAAGGCCATAAATGATGTCAGTAACAGCCATAATGGCTGAAAGTAACATATTAGTGCTAGAATAAAATTATCAAGAAACTGTTCGCACTTGTGATTAAACCACACCAACCGTGGGTAAATCTTCAATATACCACCCCGAATAGTCGGTTATTGCTATAATATCTGAACGTGCAAAATGAATGAACAACTGTATCTTTCTTCTTGTGGACAGGTATTTGTGTCTATAAAGAGACCTGAAGAGGCCGGTGGTTAGTATAAGTTTCAGTAGCTCTGGTTCTAGTCATCCACATACATGGGGATACACCTGGGAAAAGCCAACCCAAATCTATAATTTGCACTTGACCTCAAAATTTCAAAGAATGAGAATGACTTGTGGGCTGATATTATGGCAGTTGTGATCCTTCAGGTTTAATATGAAAGGGAAAAGAAAAGGCAAATAAAATGTTGAGATGTATATGTATATTTATGAGTAAAGTATCCAGGAATATAAAGATGATGGTGTTGCCTTTATCAGACCAGTATAAGATAAAGACTAGGTGCAATTCTAAAGGCCTTCTAGAAAGAAAAAGAATGGTAATAGAGTGCTTGTGATAATACAGAGAAAGATAAGCAGATTAGTGGTGGGAATGAAGGTAATGTATATGAACATTGGTAGAAGCAATTAAGGGACATGTTTTCAATGTAAAAAGAAGGATGGGGACATAATACAACTATGTGTATCATTAATGGAGAAGTGAGATGGAATTTTAACTGGATAAAAAGGTCACGGAGGGGATATGAATGCAAATTAAGGTTGGCCGGTTCATCATGAACATTAAGCAGTTTTTTTTACTGAGAAGGTAATGAGCATGAAGACAGAATTAGCAGAGTGAATTGTTGAGGCCAAGGCAATGAGATTTTTAAGAAGATGGTGATACTTTGAATAAGAGGATGGAAATGGGAGGCAGCTACTCTAGGCTAGTTATAACACTTGGGCAGACCAAGTGTTAGTGAGAGCACAATCAGTAGTATGAACAAACAGACTGCATTAGTAACAGAACCAGTGGTATGAACAGACTGCATTACTGCAAACAGAACCAGTAATATGAACAGATATCATTACTGCAAGCAGAACCAGTAGTATAAACAGACTATATTACTTCAAACAAAACAAGTAGTATGAACAAAAGAGTGCATTACTGCAAACAGAACCAGTAGTATGAACAGACTGTATTACTGCAAACAGAACCAGAAGTATGAAAAGGCAGGCAGGTTTGATAAAACTGTGTTTCATATTTTCATGCCATCCATCCAGCCTATTGCTGCAATATCTGCAGGCTGTGCTTGCTGCACTGGTTTAAAACCAGAATGAAATATGGTACTAAGAAAATACTGTATTACTCAGCACAATAAAATTATCAGATCACTTGTGGGAAGCAGGGAAGAATTCTCCAGAGGTGAGAAAAGAAGGCTGTCTGGGATATTCCAACTTAGATACAAAGGTTTCCATAGAAGGAAGTTACTTTCCCTATGGACACAGCTGATAGGAGTTCATCTGGGTCTCTGGTGCAGTAGGACAGACCTATCTCCATGATAATTCAGACAGTATGGACAAAGTTCAGAGGGATGAAACAAATAATGTAAGATTTACACCGGAAGCTGTGTGAACAGAGAACCCCTTAAATGACTTTAATACATATGTTCAAACTACAGAGTCTGAAAAGGATATGATAGAAACCTTCATATTTAACAGGGAGAATATCAAAGCTAATATAAGTGGTATCCTTCTGATAAAAAAAGGAGAAAGCAGAAGGCATCACAACTTAAAAGTGAGGGAGGTGGCTTGCAAGGAATTTGAAGAAGTGATGTACCCTGTTTGAACCTGCACTTTCTGTCAGAACGTCAAGCATTATGATAAGTCACTCAGGCCCTCTTGGGTATCTTTTTAGCACAAGTGCCACTATAGTGGTTTACTGTGAGTACTCTTCCTGTCTTGCATTATTATAAGCTAAGTAGAGCTAAGTAGAGATGCTATGACATTTGTTTTCAAAAGAGCCAGAATGTTGCCTGTCTTTTCTTATCAAGATACTTTTTGCTATTGAATCTTAAAGGTTCAGAATTTCAGAATATTCATGAGGAAAGCACAATTGCTGCGGAAAAAAAAAAAACATTAGACCAAAACTACAAAGTTCACTTTGGAAAATATAATTCAAGCCTTTCCATCCCTATCAAGTGACATCAGCAGTGGACTTAAACCCCTAGCCTGACACATGTTGCTGTTTCTTCCATCTCGACACAGTCACATGCCAAAGCTAATTATTCCATAGGAAGCCACCACCAGTTATCTTGTTTTCAAGAAACATTCTCACCATGATAACTTTAATTTCACATGAAGGAAATTAATGTGATTATGATAGAACTATTTTATATGCAGACTTTGAGTTCTCTCCTTGTCTGTTGTAGTTTTTTTCCATGTGTCAAAAGGTCATTATCTGCTGTTGGGCACACACGCACACACATACACACTTTTGCTGTCTTTGACAGAACCATGCATACACTCACACACACACTTTTTCTTTTTTTGTTTGTTTCTTTTGCACTCATTAAACAGCTAAGCACTGCTTAGTGAGTGTAAAATAATGGCTGGATTGATCTCACTTGCACTTGCATGCACACATACACTCACACACACATTTCTATTTTTTATTTCTTTATTTTCTTCTTTTCTTTTACACTTTCTAAACAGTGTTAGCGAGTGTAAAATAATGACGGTCGTTCACTTTCTCTGATTCCAAGCTCCACAGCTCTAATGCAAGCTTACCTCTTAACTGTCCAGATTTTTGCCTCATATTTTTGGTCTGTTCCTCGTAAAATTTGTGATTTTGTGGCAAATTACTTTCATATTCTGGTGATTAAAGTGACTGTCTAATGACATACGTTTGAGTTTCAGACGTTATATCCTTCAGAAAAATGCATGTTAGCACAAACCCTGTTATTCTAGCAAAGCAATATTTAAAGTCTGTCCCTATTTTTGAGCCTTGGTTCCCCCATTTTATCAGGTTTTCTGCAGACTTCTAGCACTAGGAGGTTGAGAAGTATGCTGCACATGTAATCTTAAATTTTACAGGGACTGCTGTTATGGCAGCAGAACTTAAGACTTGCTTTGCTGGTGACAGGAATGCAAATTGAGGGTTTCATTCACAATGGGAACTGAAAAGAGACTGGGGAAGAGGATGTACAAAATAATTAAAATAAAATGACACTGTGGGCAGGAATTACATGACATTGTTAAAGTGGGTATGACTTTGGTTGGACTGAATTCATGCCCAAATTTTAAATACTGAGATTGTCCCTTTAAATTAATAGACTTGCTTATCAAAAGCAACAAAGAAAAACAGGACACCATTAAGAAAATAACTGAGGCTCTTGAAACTGAATGTAAAAGTGAGGCAGATCATGAACAGAAATTCCAGAATGTGGTAGAAAAGGTTCACAATTACCAGAAGTCCATCCAAGAGAGAAAGATTAGGAAAATGAACGGAGATCAAATGGACTAAGATGAACCACAGGGTCTCATGAAGCATAGATACAGAGGGGGAGATGAAAATGGATGGCAGAACTACAGGAGATGTTTTAACAGGACAGCCAGCAACAGGGTAACACAGGCAATTGCAGATATCACCAATAATACCAATAACAATAATTATGATACCAGTAATGCCAGCAATAATTACATCTACAAAAATATTGACAACAGCAATCTGAATGTTCAAGCTGGTAAAGTGAGTGTTATGAATGAACAGGTTTTTCATAATGTGAACACACCCACAGGACCAGACAGACAAATGAAGGACAGACAAATGGAGGACTGGCCGACAGTATCCAGTATCCCTTGAACCACACAGATAGACATGAGAGAACACCAGAATCCTACCCAGCCACAATACAGCTCCCAGGGCTCATATCACCAGAGCCCAGTACACATGAACTGGAATTATCATCACAACAATTGCAACTACAACCAGAGATATGGCCCACTGAGGTTCTAGCGAGAAGAACCAAACTACCATCTTAAACCAAGGAGGGAGAACCAGAACAACTGGAGGAGGAGGAAGCAGTAGACAGGGGCAAGAAAGTTGAGGCAGCTGGGGAAGAACAACTTCTACCCATCAGTGCCACAAGCCTGCAGATGGAATTAGCCCCCAAGATCTGGTATCATTTGAAGAAACCACTGACAGCACTTGAAGAAAAAGTGCTTAACAGAGGACTTAAATTCAATACCTCAGGGAAGGAGCGATGAGGCACAGACCATCATTGATTTAAAAATGCATGTGAGAAAGTTGAATTTGAAACTTGTATTTCATGAAAAAAATAACATGGGGGAAGAAAAACCCATCGAAGAAAAAATTAAAAGATCCAGTAGTCCCCCCCCCCCCACTGCATCCCACACTTGCAGCCTTCAAGACAAAATGTGAGCTTGACATAAGAAAGTTTTTCAAAAAAGCCCACCAAAACTTAAGTTTTATAATATTTCAAAGGATGAGATATTAGCACTTTAAAATCTGAGCAATGATAGAACTAGACATATTATGAAGGCAGACAAGGATACTTGTTACAGATACTGACAGTTATATAATGAAAATGGAGAACATGCTGAACACACCTGGATTTTATTCTAAACATTCCTGTGAGAAGGTTAAAACTCCATATATAGAATAGAATGGAAAGTTAAGCTAACCACAATGCTTAACAAACTTACTAGTGAAAACTTGCTTAAGTATTTGAACACTCCTCAGCCTAAATTACCTTGTTTTTTCAAGATTCCCAAACCCCATAAGAATTGGGAAGATCCACCTTACAGACCTGTCATTGCAAGTGGAGGTTCCATATCAGAGGCCACTGCCATATACTTAGATTTTATTCTTCAGCCTCTTGCTGAAAAGAACTCATCTTTTATTTTAGATTCACTTGACTTTTTAAAGAAAAACAAAAGAAGTGTATGTGAATGAATGAAGCATTTTGGTAATTATTGATATTGAAGCCCTATACACTGTGTTACCACATGTGTACTGCATTGAAGCAGCTACAGAGACTTTAAGCAGAAATAACAATGCTACGCAAGGGGAACTGATCACTTGGGAAAGCTAATAAACTTGCTGTTGAGTTACAATTTTTTTAATGGCCAGGCTTACTAACAGATGAGGGGGATTACCATGGGTGTGGCTATGGCCCCTACCCAAGCCAATATAGCTTTAGTCAAGTGGGAGGAGGAATTTGTACTGCAAAGTGAATACCAGAGTTTTATGACCACATCCCTTCACTTTATTGATGATATATTCATAGTTTGGCAAGGTGAAAAATCTAAACTCACTGAGTTTATCCATTACATCAATAACTGCACTTCCTTCCTGAAATTTACCACTTCCATAAGCTCAGAGTCACTGCAGTTCCTTAATATGACTGTCAGCATTGATAAAGACAGAGGAACATTAATCAGTAACTTATTCAGGAAACCAACAACAGTGAACTACTTACTTCACAGAGACTTTACTTCTCTGAAGTGCAGGCCAACATTAAGGGACTTTGGCTAACAACGTTTGCAGATGACTGCAAACTGGGAGCCATTATTGACTCCCCAAATGATGTGGATATTCTACAAAAGGGCCTTACAGAAACAGATGCTTGGTGCCAGAGCCATGGACTCAAGCTCATTGCCAAGAAATGTATAGTTATCCCCTTTGGGAAAAACATGTACCCATGAATTACCATATAAGTGGCAGTACACTAAACACCAAAAGTGTGATAAGAGGCTTAGGGACACATGTGGACAGTGGTCTCACCTTTGATCACATCACCACAACAGTCAGGAAATCCTTTTATGTGGCACACCTCATCACTAAGGGCTTTTCATCCGGAAAAAAGGAGGTCATTGTCCCACTGTACTCATCCCTTATTAGACCCATTATAGAATACAATGCCCCATTTGGTATGTACCTCTCAAGACATCTGCAACAACTGGAAAGGCTGCATAAATACCTCACTAAAAGAATCACAGGTGCTGGCCGTCTAAATATCTCCAGCTATACTCTGTCGCATATAGTCTACTCAGAGGTGATCACTGCTTAACATACAAGGCCATGTCAAACCCAGAGCTGTTGGACGTGCTACACTTAAAGAAATCCCAATCCCTCAGAGCCACATGCTCCAGGGATCTAAACCTTGTTATCACAAGGAACAAAACATGTTGGAGGGATAGGTTCCTGACCCAGAGACTCCCCAGACCCTGGAATATACTGCCCATACATGTCAAGCAGAGCGCCTCTTTGGCCCTCTTCAAAAGGAACCTTGATGATTGGATGGGAGGTAGGAAATTCACCCGCAGATCACGTCAATTGCCCTGCTAGACAAGGGTCCAAGGAAGTAAATATTGTGGGAAGAAATAGCCAGGGAAATTGTTATGGCTAGGCTTGTATAGGCCCTAGGGCCAATAGCCTAGTACCAACCTATGAACCTATAGTATGCATCAAGTAAAAACTAAGCACAATGTAATAAAATCACAAGGCTACAAATTAGCATGCATTACCTTAGATTTGGCCCCTTTTCTCAAAAATATTAATTATCTTGAAAAGGATTAATTAACCAGAGGATATGAATCAAACATGTTACAAATGATCCTGGGTTGTATTAGAGATTCTAAAGCTAACAATGACCCTATGTGGAATACGCATTTTGGTAGAGTTATGCAACAAGGGCACCCTAACCCAAAAGAAGAGAAAAGTAAGGACAGTTGCATTCTAACTTACACCTTGGATTTTAATACAATTAAAGCCATTATTAAGGAGAACTGGGCCATCCTGACTGACAATCAGCAGCTTGTAAGGGTTTTAGGAAATCACCCTACTTTTGTTTATAGAAAGAGCAGAAGCATACACAGCTATGTGGAAAAGAAATGAGCAGTAAAATCTGTGGGCTTCCGAACTGCACTTTCTGTGAATACTTGATGGAGTGCGACTCATTTGAAAAAAGATGGTGAAATCTTCAGCAGGTGGTAACTATAATACTAAAAAAAAAGGTGCATATAGGGCCATGTGTAATGACTGCCCTGTATTTTATGTGATTAAGACTATGAATAGACTGAAAAGGAGGATGTCAGGTAATCTTTCCGACATCAGACATAAATGGCAGAGGAACACCTTTTCCAAACACTTATTAGAACACCCCAAACATTCTGGTTTTAAATTTATCATTCTAGACTGTGTAGAGATGGATAAGTTTAAAGGGGACATCAATGCTGCATTGGAGAAAAAAAAAGAACAGTGCTGGTAGTTGAAATTAAATGCATTCAGAAAACTATGACTAAACTACTATTGCTCTATTAAGAGTGTGTTGTAAGCTGCTACACAATATGTAAAGATTGTTTTAGGGAATTTTTTGAAGAATATTTTATGTACTAAAACATACTAAATAATAATAAAAATGATGTGGAGAATGTGTATAAATAGATATATGTGTGTGTATATATATATATATATATATATATATATATATATATATATATATGCATATATATATATATATATATATATATATATATATATATATATATATATATATATACTTGGTCACTTTAACCTCAATTCTGATTTGAATAGATTTATTGCAGCGTACCAGAGTTTTTATGCCACTATTACATACCTCTCAACCTCTTAAAACAAGAAATCTGGACAGAGCCTAAAGTGATGGGGGGACAAAGGCCCCAAAATAGGGACAGATTTTAAATACTGCTCTTACAAACTTAAGAAAGATGCTAGAATAACAGGTTTTGTCTTAGCACACAGTTTCTGAAGGATATAAAGTCTGAAACACAAATGTTCTGTCATTATTTAGTGACCACAAATTGTATTAGGCACAGCCAAAAATATGATGCAAAAATCTGGACATTCTGTGAAAATCTGAACAGTTGAGTGGTATGCACTATTACCATGTAGTATTGGTATAATTCCCCCATTTATCATACTAGTGCACACTGCACACTTTCATACATTACTAGTTTACTTCAGCCCCTTGTTTTCTGTATTTGTGTGTGTTTTTCTACTAGTTTTCATTGTATAAACATGTTTTTGGGACTTTAAGCATGAAAATTGTCATGACAGTTTTTTTTTTTTTTTTGCAAAGCACTGACATTTTTCTCAGCTGTTAACTTGATTTTTGTGTGCACTAATACACATGGACGGATATTTACTAGGTATTATTAGACAGATGTATTTTTCTATTTATAGTGTTCTAGTTTCATTATGTTTATGGTAAGATAGCTATGTCTTTTCATGATTTTAGTTCTTGTCAGAGACCTGATGAAGGCTTTATTGCATTAGTTATCCAAAAGCGATTTTAGTTAGAATGTTTTTTCTGTACATGTTATGCTTTTCTTAATACCTAATCTTGGAATGTGGGTTGCAAATAGATAGTAGTATTTCCCTTAACTAGGATTTAGTTTGCTCTAATCAGTAGTAGCATTCTAGGGTGGGTACTTGCTGTTCTAAAATACACTTTTACAGCCCTGTTTATATTATTTGCTATGAATAAGCTGGTTTAAAATTAAACATGCATATATTTTTCACACCTACTTCTAAATGAATAAAGGCTTGTTGCTTTGGAACACTACCTGAGTTTCATGATTTTTGGAAATTATTGTGACTGAGCTCATCAACAAAGTTTTTTTAAGACCACTAGTTTCTCTGTTTTTTTATTTTTTCCTCAACATTCATGGTGGTGAGTTTGGAACTAGACATATTCCTGTGCTTGTTCATTTGTTTACCTCTGTTACTCTGTTATCATTCCTGGCTTTGATTTTTGTTTAAGCTTCAAATGTATCCAGAATTTATTCATGTATGCTTTCTTGGTATTTTACACTCCTGCAAGTAGATTATGTCAGCTTTGATTTTAGTCAACCAGTGTTTAATAGCAGTTCTTTTGCAATGATGACTTAGGCCTTGAACATTTAAAGCAAAGTAAACTTCATTGTCATTTAGAGCTACACATGTGTAGCCTAAATGAAATTTTGTGCATCAGCTCAATTCTTGAGATTACAAAGGAAAGTGAAACAGCACATATAAGAAGAGGAACAAACATAACTAACAAATACAATTATATTCTCAATACACACAAGAAAGAGCAGAGACATTTACCAACACTCATATACGTAAAGAATATCCTCCCCTGACTCCTGAGTTAAAGTAACTACCCTATTTAAAGTAATACAAAACACACTATAGATTGAAATGCCTAAGTTATTTGCCTAATATTGCACTTGAGTGAATTAAATAATACTGACTATGGATATACTAAATAAATATTGCACTTACTTGGAATATATGTATGCAAGTATATATTGCACAAATAAATAAAATTTGACTTATTACACATCCAAACCCCTGGGAATAGTGCCAGAATTCAGAAGTCTAATCACTGTAGGGTCAAAAGTGTTACTGAATCTTGTAGTACTGCAGTGTATGCTGTGATATCTCTTGCCTGATATCAGATGCTTAAACAGTCCATGCACAGGATGCGTGTTATCCTATGTTATTTTGGTGGCATTTCAGATGCTTCTTGCAGAATATAGATGTTGTATTGATGAAAGACTGGAACTTTTTACCTTCTCTGCAACCCTCACCACTCTTTGTAGCACCTTCCTTTCTGTAACTATGCAGCTTCCAAATCACACTGTGAAGTTACAGGTGAGGATGCTCTCTACTGAACTTCAATAGAAGGTGGAGAGAATATGAGGAGGAAGCTTAGCTTTCTGCAGCCTTCTTAAAAAGCAGAGGCATTGGTGTGCTTTCTTGACCAGTTGTGGTGTTTCCCAACCATGAGAGATCCTCTGATATGTGTATACCGAGGAATTTCATACTCTTAACCCTCTCCACACTCTCACCATTGATCCTGAGCACTGGGTGGTTTGTTCTCCTTTTCCTGAAGACAATGATAATCTCTTTGGTCTTGCTTACATTCAGGTAAAAGTTGTTCCCTTCCCCTCTCACCAACTGATCAGAGATGCCGCCTCCTCTCTGTACGCCCTTTCATCCTCATTTCTGATGAGCCCCAAGAGTGTGGTGTCATCAGTAAACTTGATGATATGGTTGGACTTGTGCTTAGCATAGCAGTCGTGGGTCAGGATGGTGAATAGCAGTGGGCTGAGAGCACATCCCTCTGGAACCCCAGTGTTAATCGTGATGCACTTTGATGTGTTCTTACCTGAATACACCTTCTGTGGTCTCTCAATCAGGAAGTCCAGGATCCAGTTACAGAAATGTTTACTGATTCCTAAATGTGGCAGTTTTTTCTATCAGCTGCATTGGTACCACCATAGTAAATTCAGAAATAAAATCTATGAACAGTATCCTCACATAGTTGTTTTTGCACTCTAAAGTCTCAAGGGAGATGTGTAGTGCTACTGATATGGCATCAGCCATGGATCGATTAGCTCTGTACACAAACTGTAGAGGGTCAAAAACAGGAGGGAGGCATGATGAAAGATGCTTTTTGATCAGCCACTCAAAACATTTCATAACAGTGGATGTCAGATTGACTGGTTTGTAGTCATTAAGGCTGGAAGGAGGTGTTTTCTTAGGTAGTGGGATGATGTTAGTTTCCTTGTAGCATGAGGGTACTTTTGCCATGGCAAGAGAAATGTTAAATATTTCCTTGAGCACTGTGCATAGTTGATCAGCACAGCCTTTTAATACCTTGCACAGTAAGATGACTGGGCCAGCAGCCTTCCTGGGGTTCTCTCTCCTTAGCTCTCTTCTAACCTACTTTGTGCTTACGCTGAGTACTGCATCCTTCTCATCAGTGGGTAGCTTTAGTGCCAGCCTGTTTCTTTCCTCAAATCTACCAAAGAAGGTTTTCAAACTGTCCAGGAATTCGATGCTGTCCTCACACTGTGATGACCTGATTTTGTAGTCAATGATCTCCTGTATGCCTTGCCATAGTCTTCTTGCTTCCTTCATGTCTTCAAAGTGGCTCTGTACCTTTCTGCCATACTCCCTCTTAGACGCCTTTATAATCCTCCTCAGTTTACCTGTTGCTACACTTAGGGCTGTATTGTCCTTAGCCCTGTAAGCTGTTTTTCTCTCCTTCAGAAACTCATATATTTTAGGGGTGAGCTATGGCTTCTGGTTAGCTCTAAGAGTAATAGTCTTGGTATTTGTTACCCCACCAACACAGTTTGAAATGTATGCCTTCACTACCTCAGTGTATTCATCAATGTTCAGATGCTGATTCACTGTGGCTGCCTCCTTGAACATACCAACCTACATGGACAGCGTTTTTTTTTTAAACATGTTTTACATGCATTTCATTTTATTTCATGATGTACCTTTAAGTATTTAAATGTTCCTAATTAATTAATTGATGATGATGGTTATATAAGGGAGTTCTTTTGATGTACTGATTGTCTGATGAAGTCAAGAAGTTGACGAAAATGCACATTTTTGTTTGTTAGTGGATTAAGGCGTTTACGTGCTTTTGGTCCTGGCTGCAAGCCTTTTTACAACTTTTTTTACAATAAACGTGATTGACTTTATTTCCTGGTGGTGAGGGGTCTGTCTTCGTGACTGCTGCTTGTTTTTGTGGTTCAACTCATGAAAGTTACCTAAGACACAAAACTTATTTCCAATTTTATCAAAAGTTTGAACAATCAGTTCACAAATACTGCATCTTCCACATGGAAAAGTTCCCTTTAACAATGGATTTATTGTAAGACTTTCTGCAGGCACTATAAAGTAAGATGTAACCAGTTTGTCTGACAGACTGGTCCCTTTCTTAAATGAAAAAAACTGGATGGTGGCTAGATAACTTTCTTAATTTTTCTTCCCTTATCAAAAACTATATATATATATATATATATATATATATATATATATATATATATATTATCTTGTACAGATGTATTCCTACTTCCATACGTATTTCTCACATAATTATAGTTATTATTAGTAGAATAATAATACTCATGGATTTTATCCAAAGCCTCAAGAACATTAAACAATAAGTACCCTCTGTTCAAGAACATAGTTGAGGTAGAGAAAAGTGCTTTAGATAA
>NC_056736.1:381922032-382001074 GCF_019279795.1 Protopterus annectens
ATGTACTACAGTTTCAGTAACACAAGAGGTAGCACACTTGTCTTTAGTGCAGAAGACTGTCGGTTTGATTCCCACATCAGTTAGATGGATTACTACACCATAAGGTGGTGTCGCATTCCTGAGTGTGCAATCTATAGGATGAGACATTAAACCAAGGTCCCATATGCTTGAGCTGGTGGTAGCACAGGTGGATGTAAAACACCTCACAGCACCTGTAAGGGTCCTTTAATTAATAAAACATTATTTACAAAATATATTTGCAGGTACATATCTACACATTTCTATATACCATCATCATTATTCTTCCAGAATTGAGCCCCACTCCTTCTTCCACAATGATAGTCGAATTTTTAGCATTATATCAGCCTAAATCCATTTCCCTTTAAACAAAATTTAACTCAGTCTTTCATTTCAAATAGCCCATATTGCATAAAATAAATTCTTATCTACCATTCTCATATATTTTATCTTTTTGTTTTTATATCCATACATAATAATATTCATATCTCTATTATTTACATCATAAATATTCTCAAAACAAGTTTTCTTCGCACAACTTTTTCCAGAGTTTAACCACTCTTTTACATTTCAAAAAAAAACAAAACATGCTCTGTTCTGTTGTCTCTTCCTACCCACAAAATAAAGCACTCATTCAACTTCCTTTTTATATTGCATACTCCCCTTTATGGTAATTTATATATTACCACTTTCCATAAGAAATCTCAACACTCTACAGTCTTAGTATTCCACTTTTTCTTTACTTTAATGGCTTTTAAAACTTCTTTTGGTAAATTTTCCTATGGATTTATATAATAATAGTATTTTATTATATTATTATACCACATCCTTCTATTCTTCTCTATATTATCAGTTAGCAATTTCTATGTTAGTATTTAGTTTCTTGATAATTTTAATTTCAATTATATAATCATTATCTTTTTTTTCTTTTTCTCATTATTTCCCAACATTTTTGTACTTATATTTTAGCATTTTCACGATTAATTTCTCAGTCTCTTCATTTATTTACTTTAATACTCTATACAAGTTTTAAAAAGCAAAATAAACAACTGGATTTAATAAACACCCTCCCCCTTCATTTTCACTTATATACAACACAACTCTTTTCACTGGGTTTAATCGTGGACCCCTTATGAAAGTGAAACTAATTGCACAATTTATTTTTCATATTTTTCTGGGAACGTATAAACATTTCAAATATGTGCTATTTTTAAAACAGGATTCAGCAGCTAAACTGTTTTCTTGAATGCTAATCTACAAGTCCTCCATATAAGACATATTTTTATTATTATGTTTTTTATCAAAACCTGCTATTGAATCTTAACTATATTATTTTCCCAAAATGTTATCCCTAACAAAGATACTTTATTGTAAGATACACCCCTCCAATTTCCACAATATCATCCAAACCCTGGACTTTCAAGAGGGCTGCACATTAAGTAACAGCTTAATTTCTGCTTTCCCAGTGTGAAAACAAAAATTCAGAAAAGAGAACCAGTGGATTTGTCTTTTTTTGGGGAGGGGGTAAATTCAATAACTGGTTAGCAAGTGCACTGCCTGGTTGCCAGCAAAAAAAAAAAAACATCAGAGAACTTGAAGGAAAATCAATCAGAAAAAATGAGGAGAAAACACTGGCTGAGAAGAGTTCTGCAGCTGTTCATCAAAAAGCAGTTTGAGCTGCAGATTTGGTGCAAAACACGGCTTCCAGTAATCTAGAGGAAAAAATAAAATGTTCTCAGAGCTGACTAAAATAAATGAAACAAAGAAGGAGCATATCAAATCAAATAACATAATACTAGAAAAAGGGAAGAGGATTTAAACAGATAATCAAATGAGCTGACAAAACTGCAAAAATCAGAGGTAAAATGAAGAAAAGGCTGGCTGAATATGTGACTGCTCAAGAGAGATGTTTCAAAATGGCAGAATTAGGGAAAAACTTGAGATTTACTGCTGCACCAGAGAAACTGAAAGGAACAGATTGCATTAATTTTATGAAAGCACAAATAAGCAACTAGACTGGTATTCCACAGCAGGAGTTATTAATTGAAAGGGCACCGCATGCGTATGCTCCAAACCTGTCCATGATAAAGCAATCCAGGCCTTTAATAGTAAAGATGCAATCCTACCTGCAGAAAGAGTTGATTCTGACAAAATTGTGGTAGAAGGACAAAGTAGTAAAAGTGTGAAACAGCAGAATATTTGTGGAAAATGATTTCTCACTGTATAGCAGGCAGAAGAGGAATAAATTTATTCCAGCAATCAGGGAATGTTGAGAAGCAAATGTGAAATTCAAGCTGCTGTATTCAGCTATTTTCAGCATATTTTTTTTTCCTGGAGGGTCAAAATAATTTTTTGATGTAGAATATGCTAAGGAGGAAATACAAAACTTTGTCCAAGAAAAAGTGACCTATCAAACAGAAGGGGATAATGCTTCTTATTCTTCTGATAATAAAGCTTATTAGATCAATAGCTAATAGCATAATATATATCTCTCATTACATCTGAGTGACGTCTCCAGGTGCAACTGCAGTTACCTCCTACTGATGTCTCTAGACAACAAATATTGCTTGTTCATATTTGCATCAATAATTCCAAAACCATGCTATTTACAAGGTTTTAAAATATTTCATTTTAAAGCTTACACAATGGCAAACTCAACTGTATTAATGATGAGATGACACCAGACTCTCAGCATAAAATGAACAATTTTTTTTATTTTAAAATAACATAAGCACTTTCACAGATCTTGCTGCTTCTTCAGCTGAGATATTGTAAGCTGTTTACAAAATATTGCAAACATAATAGTTACACTGTTTACTGTTACTTATAAAATTCAGTTTAAGACCTAGAACCTAAAGAATACTACCAATATAGAAACAGTTTGTGCTGAATCGTTTGTCATTTGTACTTCTTTCATAACCCCTATGGTTCCAGAGATATGAATATTTGTTTGAAATGTGAGGGCATAATTTAATTATGTCAAAAGACTTGGCCTCCGCCCATTGGAAGTTAACAGTGCAAGCTTTCTGAGCTCCATTGGAGTGAATGAGTTGTGTGTGTGTGTGTGTGTGTGTGTGTGTGTGTGTGTGTGTGTGTGTGTGTGTGTGTGTGTGTGTGTGTGTGTGTGTAAATATATATATATATATATATATATATATATATATATATATATATAATCTTACAATATAATAGCTCAATAGCTTAGAAACTATGCCAGTAAAACCTTTTCCAGTGTTTCAAAGGAAAATGTTTGAGAGAGAGAAAAAAACACAAGACATGACTAGAAGAACCAGGTGTACCTTGGAAATGAGGCAGAGACTGGATTTGGGGAATGGAGGTCAACAGGAATGAAACCAGCAACTTGGAAACTGATGAATAAATGAGGGATTACAAAGCATTGATGACATTTTTGAAATATGATGGAACAAGAACATCTGAAAATATTGGACTTTTTGTCTTTGTTAAACTTGTAGGGGACTCCGAAGTATATGTCCTACTTCATGTCATTAAAGTTTGCAAAAACATTTAAGATGGGGAAAAGAAAGGAAAGAGTTAACTGTAAGTAAAACAAAGTTTTGTTTTTAACAGTATTTTTTATAATACATGACATATACTGCACATTACACAGTACAGCTTTTTCAGTTATTTTTGTGTATAATAGGGATACTAAAGTAAACAGGTGCCCCTTTATTTTATCTTCTTGTTTCTTCTTGTTTAAGAAATATAGGCACCACAACATAGAAAGAGACGAAGATATGGGCAAAAGACCATGATATAACTGATATTTTTTTTAACTTTTGCATAGAGGGATGACCGAATTAAGGCCCTTGGTTTGATCTAATTACAAGTTTTAAGTGGAAGCTAAAAAATGCGCTACAGGAGACACATTTGGAAAGCATTGAGCAATGTAAAAGTGTTAAAGTGTTAAAAAAAGGATTTCAGGATGGTTATTAAACAGAATATCTGGGACAAAGGAAAAGGAGAGTACTTATATTAATTGTGAGAGGAGCTCCAATAGTGATAGAAGAAGAAAAAAACATAATGGTAGATTTGTAGTACTACTGACAATGAGGAAGGATTATGCTGGCATATATTTATAGTCCACCTAAAACTCCTACAATGGAGCTTACTATAATTCTGGGAGAAATAATCAGCTTTCGGGAGGGAATATTACTTATAGGTGAGGAATGAAATTTGATTTGCAAAAGTGAGAATGTACCTGGCGGCATAGATGGGAAAATGTAACACAAGAGGGTAGATTTTTAAATACATTTGTGAAAAATATTTGGTATGGAACATGTGAATGGAGTAGTCTGAGTTTAGATAGAATTTACATATTATTCCCAAGGTAGAAAAACTGGGCTAGGCGAGACAGAAATTATCCCTGGGATTCATGAAGCTTGCACCAGGCGCAGGCGTAGCTTAGGCGGTATAATGCCAAATATGGCTGTCAACCGATTCAGGTACAATCCAATTCCACGTGCACTACCGGCATACACCAGAACTGCGCAGCCCTCGGCTTAGGTATGCTAATCACCCCATGTGCAGTGCCGGACCATGCAAATGAAGGTACATAGTGATTCATGAAGTGGTGCAGGTGTAGCGTAAGCCCATGGAAATGTAAACCAAAAACGCAGTTTACATTTTCCCAAACAGAACACCGGAGCTATGGAAGCGGACCAGACTCATGTATTACAAATTTAACATATGCCAATGGCTAAATACACAGCCAATGGCATAAGAAAAGATGCACAACACCTAAAAAACAACATTTAATGTCATGTTCACAGTAACGCAAAGTACAACCGCAGGGCATGTGTGCGCAAACTGGAACACAAAGAAAATATATACAAATGTCATAAAATCGCAATGTAATACAAATCAGGATTTCACCATAATACTCAATTGTATGCATGGTACATCACAACCAAGCTGCAAGGGTTGCTAAGGGTCTGTGACAGTGTTTGGCACGGTAACTATGAATTAGTAGTCAATGCCATGCAAATGAGGCAGGTAATACTGAATCGCAAATGTCCCGCCGGATTAAGGATGTACCATACGGTACAGAGCTATAACACCGAGGAGTGGCTCAGAGGTATACATGACATCAGCAGTGGGGTGTGCCACCATAGCTGTAACCACATTGGAGCAATGCAAATCTAGCCTGGCCGCTGCTAAGCAAAGCCGCAGGACAGGGGTGGGGAGGTAGGTATAGCATCGTTTAGCTGAGAGCACATGTGGTGCCCGAAAGCGCATGGGTACGGGGATGAAAACGTGCCCGAAACCCGGTAAGCATATGCATGCGCCACGAACCATAGCCCAAACAGGAAGGTCAGGGGAAAAAAAGAAGGAAATGCCGCAGTAGGGTAATTGGAGTACAACTGAGCAATTAACACCTATTAACTCACACCTATTAACTCACAGCGGGCAATCGAAAGCAGCTGACAAGTCTGCTTGCAGAAACCTGCAAAACAGGATAGGGGAGGTGTCGGATTGCAAAGAAAGGAGAACTATCATAGCAGAGCAAAGCAAACCTACAGAAGACCAGCAATAGAACACATTACGCAAGATAAGCCAGGTCTAGGAAAGTACAAATGAAAGCAGGCTGCAGGATGCATGCCAGAAAATGGTAGGTGAAACGTGAAGAAATGCAAAGGGAAGGGCAAGGGGTAATCCACGGCAGCCAAATGTAATTCAACACCAAAGGCACCACAATAGTAGTTCCTGTAGTAAAACACATAAGATACCCCGTAGCTACGATCGTACATACACACTCTATGACATCATCGGTGTTCACAGCACAGTAGTATAAAGTGTGAAAGCACCCTACACACACCTGTGTATTCCCAAACACTGCACCATAGGTGTAAACACACGGGGAACTTTTAAAATGTACATGTTGGGAGCTGCCATAGCTGTGATTCATCACCATGTGTTAGAGACTGACAGTGTTGTGGAGGATGATGTTGACAACCATCGCAGGCCCTGGAGGAGGAGAAGAGTGTTCAGACCAAGGGTAACCAACCAGGGGCTACATGATTTGGAGATAGTAGAGTGTTACAGGGTGGACAGGGACATCTTACAGCAAATAGTTGAGCTGAGTCGGCCACACCTGAGAACCAGAAACAACAGAGGGGAACCCATCCCAGTGAACACGAAGGTATGTGTAAGCTTGCGAATACTAGCCACAGGTACCTTTCAAAGGCCAACTGGAGATATAATGGGGATCTCACAAGCATCAGCATCCAGGGTACTACACCAGTTCCTGGATGCCATGATACCACATGCCAATGAGCATATATACTTCCCCCGAACTCAGGAGGAGTTGGCCAGCAATATGCGTCACTTCCACCATGTGGCACACTACCTGGAGGTACTGGGTGCGATAGACTGCTCGCACATACATACATATCAAGTCACCACCTGCTGAGAATGGTAGGCGCTACATAAACCGCAAGGGATTCCACTCCATCAACTTCCAGGTCATGTGCAATGCCCAGGGCATTATCATGGATGTGTGTGCTGGCAGCCCTAGAAGCTACCATCACTCCCATATCTGGCATGCCTCACAGCTGTATCAGGTATTTGTCAGGGGGGACATCCTACATGACCACCTTGTGGGGGATGCTGGCTATGCACTGGAGCCGTGGATGATGACTCCCATCAGAAATGCACACACACCCATGCAAGAACGCCATAATGAGGCACACGCACAAACCAGAATCATCATAGAGCGTGTGTTCAGGATGCTGAAATCACAGTTCCGTTGGACACATCTGGTGGAGCCTTGCAGTATTCTCCAGGCACGTGTGCCCACATCTTCATAGTATGTGCCATGCTACATAATATGATCCTGTGGAAACAGCTGCAGCAGGGACAAAATGGTGAAGGCCCTCATAGCCCACTGCAATTGCCAAGGTCATCACAGGCACAGAGGGATTCAGACCACAAACACCCTGTGCCAGCCCCAGTAGGCAGACGGAGGCATGCCCAATCTGCCTATGCCTTGGCAAAGAGGGAACATATAGCACATACTCTGACAGTGTAGGACCCTATGGACTGACACACCTCTCCACCTGCACACACAGTAAAATGGATGGCACACACACAGGACCACCTGTAAATTGTAATGTATAGGTGGCCTACTGTGTGAATAGGCAGCCCTCAAACATTGTACACACAACAGCTATTGGAACAAGGAATGTCAACACCTGAACAGTACATGCACCTATCAGTATATGTTGGTGCTGTGTGTATAGGTTCCTAGGTACATTGGTAGGTACACGCTCGATTGTCAGAGGCTATACACCAAACGAGGCAAACAGTGTCTGCTGTCACCACAACATTGAGTAACCAACTGTCGCTCAGTGGAGCAGAGGCAATCACGGGATCACATGTGTGTAAGCACTGTTCTCCACACACTCTGCACGGATTCCTTGCTGCGTTAATGAGGGGCTCCACATAATGTAATCATGGATGTCGTGTCAAGGCATGGGGTGTACCCATGACAGGTATCCGTCACCCCAGCATGCTCCACCTACGGTCATTTGAAGGTGTAGCACATTATCGTGTGTGGCTCACTGTGATATACATACCCAATGCTGGAGCACATCCAGTAAACATCACATGGACATACCATTAATTGGACTCATTCCATATGTAAACTAACTGAGTTACCCATGTGATTGCAGTATGGAGTAACAGCTGTAGTATACTCCACATACAAAACACCATAACACGTGTACAAATCCCAGATGCCCAAGTGGTAAATGCAGTGACCGTCGTGCATGTTCCCGGTCCCACTTCCTGCAAGGGATGTAACGTAATCCCAAAGGCATGAATAATGCATGTCGGATGCAGGTCATCAGATCATGTTTAGCACACATTAGTGGGAATATGCATTGCCCAGTGCTGGTAAGCGTCGTTTAAATATGACTATATGGATATGCGTGAAACAGGGCTAAGCTTCTCTGAATATCACGCAGATCACGGTCATTGATGTCCAGAACAGGTGAAACCAGCATTATTCACCCCTGTACTAATAGTGCCTGCTCTGAAGGGTAAAACGACCACTGCCAGGAGTAGAACACGCAATCATGTATACAATCACCTAACGCTATGGTAGGCAAGATGTACCTACGGCAGGTGTGTAATGTGACAGGTTCAAACACAAATGTGTGGAGTCCAGGAAACAGTATACACTGACAAGTGCACAATGAAAAGTGTATTCTGACTGTCACTCTCCATGTCAGATATATATATATATATATATATATATATATATATATATATATATATATATATATATATATATATATATATATAATACAAATAGAAAGGGTGATAGAGAGATATATGTTGATATATACGGATTCACCGATATCTGCAAATATATAGATAGGTCAATGACATGTGCACAACCATGGAGGTACAAATAAATAGGATACCGTCAACTATGGAATGTGTCACATACCGACATGCATAACCACGAGGCTGAAAGATAGAAAGAACACAGTAATGGAACACTAGAGCCGCGAGTAATATTATCATGATATGAAGGGACATTTAGTTACCACTGCAGGTGCTGCGGTCCATGTAGGTACTGTGTTCAACTGTGTTTGTGATTGCCGTAGTCTGTGTATGTGTGTGTTGAGGGTGCTGTGTGCATGTCCGTGTGACTGTAATGTGTGTGTGTGTGTGTGTGTGTCTGCATCGTGTGTCTGTTAGTGCCAACTCGGAGGTAGATCATTACGGTAGGTGTGGTTATAGCTAGCCATAAGCATACGGTTACCACCTGTCCCACATTAGGAGGGACAGCCCCTCCCAGGGCAGTTGTGTCCTGACATAAAACATTAAAAAGGACAAATGTCCAAGATTGTAGGACATTATTATGTCCCATATATTATGTAATAGTTGCATTAAATAGTTATGCCTGTATGTAAGAAATGTAAATGTTACATGCAATATGATAAGTAGCCAAAGTCCTACAAAAATAAGTATGTATTGAGAATAAAAGTATGTGCTATCCTGTGTACTGACCATGGGTATGTGTTGGCCTGTAAACACCGATGTGTGTCCCGCAAGTGTCCCACAATGGCCATTTGAAAAGGTGACAACCCATGCCAAAGAGGTTCAGTTACCAACACAACTGCAATGAGTGCAAATATCTGGGACAGAAATACACAGGACAGCTCTCATTTAGTAACATTCCTTTACATATTGCTGTAATTCTGGAGGTATGGAAGTATCAACCTCACCTGCATACTATATAGAAACCAATTAACAACGGCCCAATGTATATGCCCATAACAAAAGTCTACTAACTGATAGGTCTTTAATTAGGGAAGGAGCACACACACATATATGGAATATGTAGAAATGCAAGCCCCACAAACTTGTATATGCTACGTACACCCACCTACACCCCCCCACACACGAAACTATAGCAATACAGACTGTAATTATAGCACAAACATCCAGTCAGTCAATTACATCTGCAGAAGCGTTAACATACCTTGTGAGAGACACATTTTAAAGGCGCCATGTGAAATTATAGCCGTTGTATAATGGAACAAACGGCGATGTTATAGGTTTTGTTTGCAATAGTCCCTTATCAGATGGTTGGGATGACAGGTACACTCACATGTAGAACCACATACTCTATCCATCACACACAATCCACGGGGGACATGAATCCAAACTATCCATGTCTCTACACATAGCAGTTGCAATTACACACAACAAAACACAATACAGGCCGTCTCCCCGAAGGTAGTGCAAATGGGTAATGCCCAAGTGGAGAATTCACTTATACCCCACTGTTGCCGCGTAATTGGTGAATGGAGTAGCTGTACAGCTGATGTGCAAGTAATAATTCACTCAGGAACACCAATTGGCGGCAGGAAACCACATGTTACAGGTATCAACGTATATAAGGATGACTTACCAGACATTAAAACCATATGCTCATACCATAGAACTGTTTAAACAGTGTAAGAGAGATAGTTACGAAAGTCTGGAATGATAACAAGGTATGTAGAACACTCAGTATGTAAGTGTATGTATAGCCTGTTTTGTATTAATTATGTTAGTGTATGTATAGCCTGTTTTGTATTAATTAAAAGTGTCCGCAATGCATAAAGTGGGAAAAGGTATTATGTAGTGATGTCTTGCTGAGCATAGTAACGCTTGTAGAAATTGTGTGTCCTGCAGTGGGCCACAAGGTAAACATCACAGACACCACAAGGGATGCTACATGAGGTTTAACAGAACAATTCCATACCACCTGCCGTCAGTGGTAGGGTATGTCCAACAAGTACGTGCCATAGCAGGGGATAGTATATGTTGATATACTGTCACAGTAGGCATGTGTATGGGCATATAACAAATGACATGTCTAAGGTGGTCCCGCTGTGCAAGTATGCTTTGCATTATGGGATAATATGTAAATATGTGTAATGTACAGTATTGTAGGTAGATATGTCAGATATTTTACACAGCATAACAGGCATATCATGCATACCAAAGGTATCGTCTATTGGCATGTACAATATACAATAACAGGATACACATGGCTTGTAGTCACAGGACACTGTAACAGCATGATAGCTAATCTAAATGGAAGAGCTACTCAATTAACCATGCACAAAGGACATGTAATAGCTTCACAGGTTCATAGTGGGGTACTATGCAGTCTAGCAATGTGTAAGCCCAACTACTGTGTTTACACCAGCGGCACCTCTCTAGGGTAGTGTCCTGTCTGTGAACAGCAGAGCCATGTGTTACCTGCACCTCTGCACAGTACAGCCACTGCAGTGATCCCTGGCATACATGCGTGTCTCCATCCACCAAGTGAGGTATCACATGAACAGTGCTACTGAGTGTCCCTGCATGATGTACATAGGAATCATGTTCCAAAGCATGGTGAGTGTCTGGTTTGGGAATGTAACCCTCAAGCACATCCCACTCATTGTTGCGTGTGTGCACATATCCATGAGCATGTTGCTTACAGTGGCTTTTGCTTATGTCACTTATGTGGAGTATATCCATGAATATTGTTGTGGACATGGGCCCTGTCTGTTCAGCAGAGGTCACCCCTGAGTATGTAGTATGCAAATGTGTACAGACGTGGTGTCCATAGTTCTGCCACATACGTCAACCATCGGAGCTCAATAAACGTCATGGCGTGTTAATGTTGTGGTATGTAAAACCATAGCTGTTCTGTAAGGTACACCCTAAACGGGGTGTTGTGCCCTTGAATGTGTGTATACGTCTGGAGTTCAGAGGTACAATGGGTGCCTGTGTTCCAGCTACAAACCCAGTACAGATAAGTGTGGCCACGTAGAAGGATATCCATGCCACAGTGGCAATATGGTTATCAAAGGAGTGGGTGCGACATACGTGTGTACTACGATCACGTACAATGTGACATGTATGTAGGGGACTACCACCTATGTGATAGTCAGTGGGTGAATGGTGTAATGCAAAGGGGATGTTCATGCACCTTGTGTCATGCAGCTTGAGGCCATGATATTGATATCAGGTATCCGTCACAGTGACACCCTTATGGGGGGAGTCAGTATCAGCTGGTGGATCAATCATGGCACTTTGTATGCAGTTGTCTGGAAAGCTAGTCAGTGAAAGTCTCTCTGTGCTAGCCTGTACTTCAGGGAAGCATATACCGAACATGAGGGGCCCTATGACTGAGGACTGTGGTACGCCAAGTGTAACTAAAATACATTAGGTACTATGGTATGCTACCCTCATTGTGTGTGTCCTGTCCGTGAGCCACTTTGCATAACATCCTGAGACATAGGGGTCGATGTGCAGGTGGATGTGCATGTTGCCAATACCAGAATGGAGAACGGTGCTGAAAGCCAATGAGAGGACAATGTAGGCTGTGTGGACCCCCTTACCGTCATCAACTACCCTGGTAACTGTATCAAAGGAGTCCACTAGGTGTAGGAGCCATGCTCTGGCCCTAACAAGTCCAACCTGGGTGGCATCAAAGGATCGGAGCCCACCAATGTCTCTGTGAATGACTTCCATGATGATGTGCCCCATAGCCTTGCAGAACAGTCCAGTCAGGTGTATAGGGCAATAGTCCCTCCCGTGCATTGTGGCGCCACCTGTGTGGAGTGTGATAACTGTTGCTGTGTGCCATTCAGGGGCCACAATGTCTGATACAAGGCTATTACTGAATATGGTGTCCAAGTGGGGAGACATGTCGTTCAGAGGTTTGTGTAAATCACAGCCTGGGATGTTGGACGGTCACATGGAGTCAGTGTTCCAGGCCTTATAGAGTGCAGGTTAGTACTATGTAGTTGTGACCGCAGGGACACCGCAATGTTCCTGCATGGATTGTGGCCCTCTAGGGAGTGAGAGAGTGTAATATTAGCATTGAACCCATCCGCCAGCATGTTGCCAGCATCACTTGGATCTGTAATGTTCCTAAGTAACTGGTGTATGTCAGAGCAGATGTGGGTATTGCCATTGACTACTGACATACCTCCATAATGCCTTGTGGTACACCCTGGAATGTGTCGCAGTAATGTTTACGTAGCTAGGTTCGGAGTATGTGATGAGGGATCCCGTAGCCCTACTGAGGCTGACCAGTGAGCTACCCCACCCATGGGATTGTACTCCACTTTGCAACAGCCTCCACCTGTTGTTGTAAATTATGTCCATGGAACTGGACCCCCAGAGTGGCATCCATTATCTGGTGGGTACCATCATGGCTCTGTGTGGAATAGCATGATCCATGCAGTCATGTAAGTGCTAATGAAGTGCACTGGGGTATGTTTCAGCATTTGTATGTGCATTGTCCATCTGCACGGGTGTCATGACGTTAACTACTGCTGTCATAAGACGTCTGTAGTAGGTGTTATAGTACTCTTGTACTGTGTATGCTGTGAAGGGTGTGGTGCCAGGATGTGGATAACAAGGGTGATTAGCATATGTTTGGAATCCACCAACGAGGGGATAACCCCAGGTGTAGAACACCGGTCACATGTTGGTAGTGTCCATGTCTAGGATATTGCTGGTCTTGAAGGTGGTGTGTATGGGTTGATCCAGCCGAGTGGAAGTTATGAATCCCGGACAGTATTGGCCTAATGTGTCGGTACATGAGTGGCTATCCCAGTTAAGTGTGGGGTAGTGTCAGTCTCACATCAGTAGTACCTGTCTGAACCCTACTGTCCAGTACACCAAGAAATGAGGTCTGGTAACCGTGGGGTATGTTGTTGAATCCGTAGCATGTTACAATGTGTATAGCAGTTCTGGCTACAGTTAGTTGCACGTGGAGCACCTCTGATGCATTGTGCTAAGTAACTAGCCAGGATGTGTGTACAACATAGTGGAATATGGGAACACCTCAGCCATGGGTGTGCCGGTCCAGGTTACATGACTGAAAGGTGTAGTCTGTGTATAACCTGTCATTGCAGGTGTGCTCTGCAGAGCCTAGAGGCAGGTCCCAGTCACTGCAGAGATATTGAAGTGGTCCATTATAAGGAGTGCCTTGCCTGCGTGCATCATAAATGAAGATGTCAAGCATTGCGTCACATGACCCCATCTTTTGCTTGCCTGTTCCCGTTCTGGTGGTGAATTTTATTGGAAACTGTGCAAGACAGGCAGTATAGAAGCTGCAAGAGCCTTACATGTTATCTGTACTCCCAGGGCTGACAGGTGCAGGTCATCTGTGCCAAAGCATCGTGTTTTATTGACCATGTCAGTCAAAGCGGACAGATACCAGATGCCTGTGGAATGACAGCAGAAGCATAGGCAACTGTTGAAGTGACACAGTCAGTTGTTGTACAGTGGTATCAGGTCCAGATGAATGCATAATGCTCCCCAGGTCTTGGCCCTTACCTTCAGGGCTACAAGACCGGTGAGCTATTGCATGTCCCTGCACACGTAGTCTGTGAAGTTGCATCTCAGGGCAGTCACACTAACATGGAGAATGACAGTCAAATTGTACCTGGTGAGGTGTGGCATGGGTGCATAGGTTATGTTGCAGAACCAGTTACCCGACAGCAAGATGTAAGCGACTATCACCTTGTGTAGCCTGCTGAGTAGGACATCAGCATGACCGCCTACAGAGTCACCTATGACTAGTGTGTTGTGTATGTTATAACACCCTATTGGCTGTATGTGATGGGCACACATGAGTCTGTGGGCTATAAGTTATTGTTGTTGTGTTTGGTGATGGGGGCTGCCTTTGGTGCCTACACAGAGTATGGAGAGGTACTGCACAAGTTGTACTTGTATGTGTGGCCTGTGGTGGTGGAGATCTTGTGAGACTATGTGATGAGTGGGGTGTGTTGCAAATGTTACGCATCCCCACATCAGGTTCAGTCAGGGTTGGTGACATCATTACCCCCAGCATGGCTGCATATGTGCATCTCCCACAGGCTGTAGTGTCGTATGTTGGGAGGTGAGCATTGACTGTGTACATGAGACAATTGCTCTATTGCCACATGCATGCCATATTCATCATATAGACAGGCAATAGCACTGGTACGTGACAGTAGGACATGCCTGTATATACAACCATGTCTCATAAGATATGTGAGTTACATGTGTACAACAGCTGTTGTACTGTAAGCAAGCTGGAAATGTAAGGACAGACAGTGTACTTGTGAGAAATGGTGTGGAATGGGTGCTATTTTAATCAGTAGCTCATGAAGTGCTCACAAGTTCTGAACAAGTGCTGAGCATGAAAATACAATACAGATAGGGTGTTGGATAACATCAACCCACAAGTGGTGCCGACAGTCATAATTGGTGGCACTGCACTATTACCCTGCTGAGTATGGTCTGCAAGTCCATGAACCATTATCAGTGTAGATGTTAGCAGTACAGATGTAGATGACAGTACGGATGTTTTACTACATCTACCTTCGTATATCACAGGAGTGTTCTACCAGTGGCCTGTTGACAGAATCAACACTACAAAAGGTGCCAGAGTGACATGTGCATATCACACCAGTGCCAGCTACAGTAAAACAGAGTTAATGTGTTGTACTCCCCCCTCATTGTAGCCCATACCACACAGACAAATGTGAGGCATCTGTGTATGTAAGGATGTGAATGGCCATGACCTATGAGCAATAGTTGTCTCAGTGTTGTGAACAACATACAGAATGGGCTTTGTGGGTGAGGTGTGTGACATATGTTCACATTCTGACAGATGATATCAGCATTGTCACCGCTAGGTGAATATCCCTGTACCCATTAACTACCACCTAGGCTGTGGTCAACATTATGGACACTGCGTAAGGGATGGTGCTGTGCAGTTTACCTCCCTGAGTTGGTGACGTCTCCAGGCCTCTTAGGTAGTCATATGAGGCACCCATGTCATGACAGGGTGCCATCCATGAGCATGGAGATCATTGGACAGGCATACTCAGCACTCAGGTGACCAATATTGGATCACATATCACCTTTAAGGGGTATTGGCCATGCGTGGATGGGCGATACCAGCCTTCACAATCCTCACCTCCACTATGCAGCATGCTGGCTACCTTGCATAAAGACATGTGCTACACTATGATGTTGGACATGCTACATGTACATATCCTGATCTGAAAGACATATGTCATGGACAGCCACCATCCTACTACTAGGATCGTGGCACATGCTGGACAGATCCATCTGCCATACATGTGACATACTCCCGCCATACCATGCAACCCTCTCCATGAAAGCTGCACATGTCATCTCTGTCATACATGGTGTGATGACCGCATGGTAGATGTATTATCAACTGTCTGGATCAGTAATGTGGCACTGATGCACCTCGCAGTGGCAAAATGGCTGTCCGATACAGCTAGGAAACCTTGCCCGTACATGCTATAGTTGATAACCATCCCTGCGAATGACGTCCGACTAGCCATTGTCCCATGTCTATCACATGTGCAACACAGGCGATCCGTGGCAGGATGTTGAACAGCTGTACAGTGCCGTGTAGATGTATATGGCAAAACACATGCATGTAAAGGTTTCCATGCGTATGTGTGCATTGTCACTGCTCAAGTCCATTAAGGCAGTGTATGTGTTGATATGTGACATATACACAGCATCAAGGTCAACAGCATTACCATGGACACATCCAGGCATGTGCTGATAGGTAAGGACACCAGTGCAGGCAAACAGACATGCCCACATCAAGACAGCATTCACATGGAGTATGAACAATGTAATGAGGTGACACACATATATGGTGATGATATCCAATGCATAACGGGTGTTACATGTGTGTGACACAAACATGTCAGTCGTGTCAGTGTCATGATGATTTGCAAAGATAACTGTGCAGATGTACTAGATTTACTAGAAATGTATGTGCAGCAGTATCTCTGTACATCTCTGATACAGTGACCTGTCACTATCATTATGTCTTACAGATAATGCCTCGTTCACGCCTGCCAGCATACAGCCGCCAGGAGGATGATGTCCTCATCCCGTACCTCCATGAGAACTATGAGGTGTTGTACAGCCATGTGCCACAGCATGCCCAGCAGCATGACAAACTGTGGCAGGATCTTCGCAGGAGGGTGAATGATGTGGGTGGCCATAACCACACCTACCAGCAGGTGCACAGACACTGCATGGACTTGATACGACATGCAAAACAGCGTGCCACTGCAATCGCCAGGGAACAAGGTGGAACAGGTTGTGGGCCACCAACCCAGCCCCCACTCACACACACCGAGGAGCTACTGGCCAGTCTGGGGACACCCTCAGAACAGCATCCACAAACACTAGCTGCCATTGTGGAGGTGGGTGTCTCCCAACAAATGAGCCTGGAGTTGCCTGGTAAGTCAGTACTGCACATATGACTATTATATCCCATTTAGTTGCATGTGTCACTGTACATTATGTAATATAACATCATATGCAAGGTATGTTGACACACATGCTGCATACTACAGTATGCTACCCTGTGTATGCACACATGTGCATACTATATGCTATTGTACAGGCGAATGTGTTAACATGCACAGTGTACCCTGTGGCTGTCATACAGTCATGGATAATGTTCAAACTGCTGTGTCACCCCTCTACAGGTACCTCTGGCGTGCCACACAGACATCAGTCCATTGCAAGTGAGACTGTTATCAGTATCAGGCATGTTAAAGCATAGATCTATTCGCCATGTGGCCAGTTAACACTTGTACACTTGATGTTCAGTCCAGTCACGATATACAGGTCGCATCACCCATCATTCACACTGGCTACCCATGTGCAATATATACAAATGAAATGATACACCAACATGAAACCACAGTATCTGTCATTGCTACATGTGTGGACAGCTGTGCATACAACGGTGGAGGTGTTGTACAATGTAGGCATATGTACTATACATTGGAACAACACGTGTGGTACGCAAACAGTACCACACAGTGAGCTGGGATATGGGCAGCCCACAGGAGTCACCATTGTGTTATATGCCCCTGCAATGGGTGCACACATTGTGATGTGCTATCTGACATGTCCCAGACATGTAGAGTTCTGGCTGCAATATTGTCACACTATCCCATAACACATACCCCACATACCAAACATACAACCCGTTGTCTGCATAGCCCTGTGGATGGTGACATATCTGACATCTATGGGTGTATGTCATATGGGACAACACAGACATGTGAGATAGATGGCCATCACAAACATTTGGCCAACACATGTTCACACATGGCCATGGGGGATGGCCAGAGACATGTAGCCACACAGTAGATGTGATGTGTATACACCCTGTTGCACATTGTCCACACATGGTCCAATTATAGCCTTAGATGACTGATTATACAGTTGATGTGGTACACTGGACATCCTAAAAGCCTGTGCACAGCTAGTGGAGGTGCCACTTAAGTCTACCATATAAGATGTGTTGAACATCACGACTGTGTCATAGCATGACAGTAGTCACCTGTACAGCTTCCACAGACATTGACACCACATCAGGCCACAGATACTGTACATTTCCCTTGCTGCTGTAGGACATCTCCATTAGCTATGCACCTCGTGTGTGTGGTACATCAATGTCATGTGGGACATGGTGAATTGACAAGTCTGCCATGTGTGGACATGGTTGCTAGGCAGCTAAGACTCTATAGAAGTTGTGCAGGGGTGTCATCTGTAGGTCTTCCAGTGATCTGTCACACGACACAGCATGGTTTGGTGTGTATACACCTCAGCATCGTGGGTCTCAATCCACAGTTATGTCATGGGTATACATGCAGTTATGGCTATGCAATGTGTGCATATTATGCACTGTATAGCAATATAGATGCCTCATGATGCCATGCAATGGCACAGTGTCTGTACTTCACACTGTATAGCGGCTCACACTACCCTTCCATGCTCATGCACATTTGCTAAACATGCATTCTATCTGTAGGGCATACAGACAACACTGCAATGTGATGCCCATTACGACACTGTACATGTGTCAGGACACCATTGTGTCAGACATGTATGCATGTTAATGCACACGTCAGCAGATTACATGTCAAGGTCATGTCAGCCATATGTACTATTAACCTGTTCTGGTCCACATGGTGTATCACGGGGATGCATGCTTGCTACCATGATTGTGTGAACTGCATGGCTACTGATATGACACCTGCTTGCTGTAGTGTGCACCCCAGGGAGGTATGCTAACTAACACTATTAATGTCTGAGCTGCATGCCGTCTGCTGTATCACATGCATGCTGCATGCCGTCTGTCAAATCACATGCATGGTGTGTCTGTGTGTGTGTGTCTATTGTACTTTAGAGTCTTTCTTTGCATTCACAGGTGATGTAGTGCGTTACCATCCTGCGGTCCATCTGATGTTAGTGTCCCCACAGATACTAGCAGTGATGAACATATGCATGAGGTACAGGCAGGGTTGTCAGGGGCTGAATCTGTGCCAATGGTTGCCATCCCAGCTATGTCCCCCTCTTCACCACACACAGTTCTGCTGCCAACACATACTGCATCACCAGTGGCCATAGAGGAAGGACAGTCAGCGTCTGTTAGCGTGGAACAGGAACATGTGGTGGCTACAGAAGGTGTGTCTCCACACCATGGTGTCAGTGTAATGACTGCAGATGTGCCACACAGGCATGTGGCCGGTGCTGCTTGTAGGAGGACCTCTGGCAGACATGCACCTGCAGGACAGAGCGCAGCAGCTGGTATCACCAGATGCATGTTCCAGACTGTAATGGCGGCACAGGCACGTGCTGAACAGCAGAACAGAGAAGGGCAGAGGCTGCAGAGGGCTGCTATCTGTACTCTAAATGACAACATCCAGGCATTGGCAAAAGATCAACAGCAGATTGCTGATGTTCTGGACAGGCGATTGGGTGACATGGTCGGAATCCTTGACCATGGCATGGCAATCCGTGAGCGTGAGCTGTCTGTGCTGGAACATCTGGTAGGAGTGAGGCATAGGCCACGTGGACATAGGCCAGCTACACCACCTAGTGCAGGTCAATGTGATCGTGCCACCTCACATGCCTGCTCCCATAGTGCTGGTAGCAGTAGCAGTGCAGCTGCACTTTCAACACCAGGACACAGCAGGCCACATGGACGTGGCCCTGGACGTTCCCAGCAGGGACACGGTTCCAGTGGACATGTGTCGTTGGACAGTAGCCAATCTGTACCTCCACCTGATAGTGCCCGTGCACCCCTGGCAGGCACAGGTCACGTGGTCATGGCCGAACACAGTGAGCTGTACATCCTGGTCTGTACAATTTGTAGCTGTCAATAATACCTCTGTGTAGGCCTCACAAAAGGCAGAACTGTGTGCACACATACACACACAGCAAACACATCTGTAGAGCACCACAACACCCACATGCATACTGAACAGACATGTCCAATCAGATCACCGGCCCTTACCCACACACATAATGTCATCCATTGGTGCAGCCTATGCCCCTGGCAAACATTATCACCATGTGCATATGATGAAGCCTGTGCCGCATCCCTGTCATCCACACCATCAGTGCAGGGACATGCTCAAATGGTCTGATGCACAGGGTGAACAGAATAGTGAGAGAAGTGTATATTACATTAGTTGTGTAAGAATAGTGAGAGAAGTGTATATTACATTAGTTGTGTACTGTTGACATGCACCAGACATACCATGTAGTACAGGTTTAGCATGCATTGTTATATGTTCACAGTATGTGTCTTGGTAACAACAGTAACAACATGTTGGTAATGATGCCCTGGTTCCCTCCTTATGGTCTACTTGCATGTGCCTACAGGTAGCAGTGTTTGCAGTCTCCCATGTGTAACTGTGGAGTACTCACAGGCACATATGGCAATATCAGCATGCTATCGTAGCCTCAACCTGACTGTTGGAAAGGCTAACATACCACAGATGTCCACATATACTAATCCAGGAGCATATGGGCTGTTTAATAGGCTACAGTGGCTAGAGGCCTGGCATCCATACCAGGTCACATCACAGGTATGTTAACATGGTGCAGGGGTTGTACACAGCGGTCCGGCCGATGACAAAGTTAGAGGCCACTTGATAGCATGAGGCCTCACTGTGTAGCAGTAATACCCTGTCACATTACAGGAACATGCCCACACTCATGGGGTCAACAACACTGTAATGCACACTCCATCGTGTTGAGGTGAGGACCCCTGCCTATGTAGTAATTGCCCTCACAGTGCTGTGCACCCACATGATGCGACACAGAGAAAGAACATGTACAGGTAGCCAGTAAGGCTGAGACCGATGGCATCAACAGGGTAGTAGACTGCATCACCATGAGGGGTTAGGGATCCTGTGTGTTCTGTATGGTAGCATACACCCTCACTCCATGCACCAGACAGCCACACACACACACACACACACACACACACACACACACACACACACACACACACACACACACACACACACACACTGTGGAGACCACAAATGTCATTCACATACAGATAGCTGATATGTGTGATACACACACCACCCTACCTACATCATGCTTTCCACACTGCAGTATGTACAGATTTCTACAACAGTGTACAGGGGTGTGTAACAATTGGGATGTATTCCCCACCATATGTGGCATATATGGTCACACAAGCAAACACACATGGCAGTACTGTGAATGATACACCTGCTATATGATGATATGTCTGACAGACATGCAGCAGTATTGGCCGCATTATGTGTACCAACGCTACCTCCGGCAATTGTGCTGCTATATGCACATGGGAGGATGTAAGTGTTTCAGGTGTCAAGTGACTTACAGTCAGTAACACCTGACCTTTGTGTAGATTTTATGTCTTCACCATCAAGTAACAGTAACATAGCGTACTGTTTGCACATGTAATGGTAGGATGGCGTGTGACACACACCTGTGAGCCATCCCTGGCAAACATCCATCTGCACAGGTGGATCACCACTTTATGTACACACATCCATCCATACCTGATGTACATCCTACCGTACTGTCAGTATTTCACCATATACAGGTGTCAATGATGGGGCTGCATTGCAACTGCATGTTGTAGTTAGGCACAGATGAGTTACATACATCAGCTACTGCACATATGCATGAGGTACAGGCAGGGTTGTCAGGGGCTGAATCTGTGCCAATGGTTGCCATCCCAGCTATGTCCCCTCTTCACCACACACAGTTCTGCTGCCAACACATACTGCATCACCAGTGGCCATAGAGGAAGGACAGTCAGCTGTCTGTTAGCGTGGAACAGGAACATATGGTCTGAAGGCTACATAGTAGACTGCGGTGTGTGTCCACACCATGGTGTCAGTGTAATGACTGCAGATGTGCCACACAGGCATGTGGCCGGTGCTGCTCGTAGGAAGACCTCTGGCAGACATGCACCTGCAGAACAGAGCGCAGCAGCTGGTACCACCAGACGCATGTTCCAGACTGTAATGGCGGCACAGGCACATGCTGAATGGCAGAACAGAAAAGGGCAGAGGCTGCAGGGGGCTGCTATCTGTACTCTAAATGACAACATTCAGGCGTTGGCAAATGCTCAACAGCAGATTGCTGATGTTCTGGATAGGCGATTGGGTGACATGGTCGGAATCCTTGACCATGGCATGGCAATCCGCGAGCGTGAGTTGTCTGTGCTGGAACATCTGGTAGGAGTGAGGCATAGGCCATGTGGATTTAGGACAGCTACACCACCTAGTGCAGGTCAACATGAGCGTGCCACCTCACATGCCCGCTCCCATAGTGCTGGTAGCAGTAGCAGTGCAGCTGGTGCTGTACTGTCTACACCAGGACACAGCAGGCCACGTGGACGTGGTCCTGGATGTTCCCAGCGGGGACACGGTTCCAGTGGATATGTGTCGTTGGACAGTAGCCAATCTGTACCTCCACCTGATAGTGCCCGTGCACCCCTGGCAGGCACAGGTCATGTGGCCATGGCCGGACACAGTGAGCTGTACATCCTGGTCTGTACAATTTGTAGCTGTCAATAATACCTCTGTGTAGGCCTCACAAAAGGCAGAACTGTGTGCACACATACACACACACAGCAAACACATCTGTAGAGCACCACAACACCCACATGCATACTGAACAGACATGTCCAATCAGATCACCGGCCCTTACCCACACACATGATGTCATCCATTGGTGCAGCCTATGCCCCTGGCAAACATTATCACCCTGTGCATATGATGAAGCCTGTGCCACATCCCTGTCATCCACACCATCAGTGCAGGGACATGCTCAAATGGTCTGATGCACAGGGTGAACAGAATAGTGAGAGAAGTGTATATTACATTAGTTGTGTAAGAATAGTGAGAGAAGTGTATATTACATTAGTTGTGTACTGTTGACATGCACCAGACATACCATGTAGTACAGGTTTAGCATGCATTGTTATATGTTCACAGTATGTGTCTTGGTAACAACCGTAACAACATGTTGGTAATGATGCCCTGGTTCCCTCCTTATGGTCTACTTGCATGTGCCTACAGGTAGCAGTGTTTGCAGTCTCCCATGTGTAACTGTGGAGTACTCACAGGCACATATGGCAATATTAGCATGCTATACGTAGCCTCAACCTGACTGTTGGAAAGGCTAACATACCACAGATGTCCACACATATGCTGATCCAGAAGCATGTGGACTGTTTAATAGGCTACAGTGGCTAGAGACCTGACATCCAAACCAGGTCACATCACAGGTATGTTGACATGGTGCGGGGGTTGTACACAGCGGTCCAGCCGATGACAACGTTAGAGGCCATTGATAGCATGAGGCCTCACTGTGTAGCAGAAATACCCTGTCACATTACAGGAACATGCCCACACTCACGGGGTCAATGACAGTATAACGCACACTCCATAATGTTGAGGTGAGGACCCCTGCCTATGTGGTAATCACCCTCACAGTACTGTGCACTCACACGACGCCACACAGAGAAAGAACATGTACAGGTAGCCAGTACGGCTGAGACCGATGGCATCAACAGGGTAGAAGACTGCATCACCATGAGGGGTTAGGGATCCTGTGTGTTCTGTATGGTAGCATACACCCTCACTCCATGCACCAGACAGCCATACATACATACGCACACACACACACACACACACACACACACACACACACACACACACACACACACTGTGGAGACCACAAATGTCATTCACATACAGATAGCTGATATGTGTGTGATACACACACCATCCCTACCTACATCATGCTTTCCACACTGCAGTATGTACAGATCTCTACAACAGTGTACAGGGGTGTGTAACAATTGGGATGTATTCCCCACCATATGTGGCATATATGGTCACACAAGCAAACACACATGGCAGTACTGTGAATGATACACCTGCTATATGATGATACGTCTGACAGACATGCAGCAGTATTGGCCGCATTATGTGTACCAACGCTACCTCCAGCAATTGTGCTGCTATATGCACATGGGAGGATGTAAGTGCTACAGGTGTCAAGTGACTTACAGTCAGTTACACCTGACCGCTGTGTAGGTGTTATGTCTTCACCGTCAAGTAACAGTAACATAGCGTACTGTTTGCACATGTAATGGTAGGATGGCGTGTGACACATCTGTGAGCCGTCCCCGGCAAACATCCATCTACACAGGTGTATCAGCACTTTATGTACACACATCCATCCATACCTGATGTACATCCTACCATACTGTCAGTATTTCACCATATACAGGTGTCAATGACGGGGCTGCATTGCAACTGCATGTTGTAGTTAGGCACAGGTGAGTTACATACATCAGTTACTGCACATGCATGGTAGCTGCATGCACACTACAAATTGTACATGTGTGTTGGTCCTACATGCCTGTCATGTAGCCATGTTTGTATGCATTGCAATTGGCGGACATGTGTAATGACATACATAACACATGGACTGTTGTATGATATGATGGGTGTCATGGGTAACTAGTACACAGAGAATGTGTCTTCGGTCAACATTGCTACTTCATGTACTGTTAGCATTCAACAGCCATGGATCCACCTTCCATTTGCGTGCATGTGATTGCTGTAGCCACTCGTCTGCACAGAGGACAGCAAAAGCTATGCTATGTACATATGTGTTTTGTGTGTGGTCCATGCACATATCCACTGCGATTACATGTATGTCATATCCAAACATGTGTGTTCTTTGGTGTACAGCGACAGTCATCTGTCACAGCTGTGTAAGACCCAGGGCCCCTGTTATGTGTAGAGCCGACCTGGTTATGTACAGTGGTATCATTGCAATGCATAACACATGATGGAACCCTGTTGGTACATGTGTAGTCTGCACAGTTGCTGTAGACCTATGTACAGTCCACTGGTCATGAGTCACATGGTGTTGTGGTAATGTATGGCTGTGTGTTGCTGGTCCAACGACATGGTGATGTCTGAGGGCTACATAGTAGACTGCGGTGTGTACCTCTGTGATCTGCACCTGAGACATCTGTGTAGGCTCCTGAGTGTGAACTGGTCAGTACATGTGAGTGGCCTTCATGTACGTGGGGACAGTAACACCATACTGTGCCCTTCCATGTTTAGAATCCGTGTGCATGCAAGATGGCCCTTTCCAACTGCTAAGTGTGTGAGCATGCCCAGTACGCTGTTGTGTACATGGACACACAGTACATTCCACACTGCTCCCTTCCGTGTTTAGAATCCGTGTGCATGCATGACGGCCCTTTGCAACTGCTACGTGTGTGAGCATGCCCAGTATGCCGTTGTGTAGATGAACACACAGTACATTCCAAACTGCGCCCTTTCATGTTTAGAATCTGTGTGCATGCAAGACGGCCCTTTGCAACTGCTAAGTGTGTGAGCATGCCCAGTATGCCATTTTGTAGATGGACACACAGTACATTCCAAACGGACATGTGATACTAAGTGTGTGAGCATGCCCAGTGATACCTTGTGTCAGTGATGTACCTCTGTGTATGGGCATGGCCATTGACATCCTGTATAGAGATGGTGGTCATCTAGGCAACAGATGTCCATTTTCCACATCAAGATGGATGCCTACATTGAACACACTGGTAGACTGTCTTGAAGGGTGTACTGTCTGTGGCACATCCTGTATCTATGTAGTGTTGTTGTAGTGCTCCGTAGATAGGCAGTTGCCCCGATCACACCACTGCCGTGTGTTTGTCTACGTCTACTTTGGGACAGTAATATGCTTTTAGACTGCTCACTCTCTATACATTCCCTATCGGCGTCCTTGCCTTTGCGGATGATGTCATCCACCTAGAAGTATGCCTCTGGGAGTGCTGTGTTCAGTAATCTTAGTAGCGCATTCTGTAACTGTGTAATGCTGTAGTGTGATAAGGTTGTTAGGTGTATGTTCAACTCCCAGCCCTGACAAGTGTGTGTGTGTGTGTGTGTGTGTGTGTGTGTGTGTGTGTGTGTGTGTGTGTGTGTGTGTGTTTCCAGCTGCTTGGGGACAGAGTAATGCTTTTAGACGGCTCACACCACATACATTCCCTATCGGCATCTTTGCCTTTACGGATGATGTCATCCACCTAGAAGTATGCCTCTGGGAGTGCTGTGTTCAGTAATCTCGGTAGCGTGTTCTGTAACTGCATAATGCTGTAGTGTGATAAGGTAGTTAGGTGTATGTTTGACTCCCAGCCATGCCAAGTGTGTGTGTGTGTGTGTGTGTATGTGTGTGTGTGTGTGTGTGAGTGTGTTTCCAGCTGCCTGGGGACAGAGTAATGCTTTTACACGTCTCACACCACATACATTCCCTATCGGCGTCTTTGCCTTTGCGGATGATGTCATCCGCCTAGAAGTATTCCTGTGGGAGTGTGGTGATGCCGGAACTTGGTAGCACGTTCTGTTACTTTATAATGCTGTAGTGTGGTAGATTACACAGGTAGATACTCAATTCCAGGGCATGGCAGGTGTGTGGTTGGCAGTTATACCGTATGTGTTGGTATCTGTGGGTGGCTAGCTGCAGGATGTGTGCAGTTTGTTTTGTTGCTGACCTATATTGTGTCCACAGCCCGCATATTCTGCCAAGACACTGGGTTGTCAACACATACATTTGCCAATAGGTCTGGTGAGTAACTGTCAGCAGCCCTACTCTTGCTACGGTCTGACCCATGTGACGCAACATAACACATGTGCCTTGATATTAACAACACTACATGATGCAGGTGGCACATGTAGTTTCCTTTTCATTCCTGTCTAATGCATTGCTGCCATGTGGTTCACTGTTGTGATATAAATGCCATATCTACATATGTGTGTACATGTATATGTGTGTATGTATATCTACATATATATATATGTCCATGTATATATGTATACAAATAATATATGTGATATATGTAGATGTAGAGATGGACATAGATGTGAACATATGTCTGGGGACATCAGCACTATTGACTATTTCTGCCAGATGATCTGTACACGATAACCTGGGATCTATGTATATCTGCCATGATGTGCTATTAATGCACATTGTCTGTGGTGTGCAGGGCCATGGGTTGTAGTCGTGTAGACACCAGTTATTTTGTCGCTGGGAAGACCATGGGACATCAAATATGGTGATGGTAAGGCACCTGTTGCCAGTTGTGTGTGGATCTGAGTGACACTGAGCAGTGGTTAATATGTTGGAGGTTCAGTATGGGTCATATAACTATTCATTAGAAGACTATACTATACAGATGAGTTTGACTATGGTGTATCACTTTTATCACCAGGGCATGCTGCTGGTCCCTGGAGTGTATGTGTGTAGTCAGCCAGATACAGGTCTCGAATATAGTTGACAGCATGGGAGGGGGTTCAGGCATACTGTACGTACATTGCAGAACTGTGCCTCGGAAGTGCTCCTGCCTTAGCACACCTAAGCTAGGGGTGTGTCTATAACTGTCTGGTGATGTTGGGAGGGATGACAGCAGTGGTGAGGTAGTCAGGGTGTACAGGCCGCACAAACAGGTGTTGATCAGCACAATCAGCTGATGACATGCCCAGCCCACACATGAACAGTACATTAATGCGAGCAAGCAGCAGACACACAGGTTTCGTCCACACTCTACACCACCGGTGTATACCTGCAGGGACATTTCACGACACAGTCCAACCAAATGACACGGGCTGCAGCAGGCAACATATACCAACATGTGCAGGAGGCTGGGGCAGTGAGGATGTGTATGCTGCTGAACAACCCTTACTGGGGTGACATAAGACTTTATAGACCAAGGGTGACTTACCAGGGTCTACATGGGCTGGGGATGTTGGAGCACTATGGGGTGGACAGAGACCTCCTACATCAGCTTGTTGACCTGTGCCTAACACATCAAACAGGCCGAGGGAAACGCATCACAGTGGATACCATGGGATGTGTTGGCCTAGGTGTACTAGCTACAGGTACCTCACACAGCACAACTGGGGATATCATGGGTATCTCACAGGCATCTGCATTCAGAGTATTGCACCAGTTCACAAATGCCATGTCAACACATGCTAGTGAGCACGTACAGGTCCTCCACACACGTGATTAGTGGACCAGCAATATGCATCTGTTCAACCACATGGATGAGTACCCTGGGGTACTGGGTGCTATAGCCTGCACACGTAGCACCACCCGGGGAGCAGGGTAGGGCCTACAGTCAGTGCAGGGGCATACCCTCCAACAGCTAGGCCATATGCGATGGCCAGGGCATGAGATTGAATGTGTGTGCTCTCTGCCCTGGAAGCTATGATGTGTCCGATATATGGCGTCTGACACAGCTGTAGCACACCAATGCCTATATGGACATCCCCTACAGTCTCTTAGTGGGGGATTCTAGGTAAACACTGGTGTAGTGGCTTATAACACCCATCAGCAATGCACACACACCTGAACACTCACACCATACTGAGGTGGATGCACAGGCAAGACATAAACATGTGCATGTGTTTGGGATGCTCGGTTCACAGTTCTGGTATCCAGACACATCTGTTGGGGCTCTGCAGTATTCACAAGCTACATGCATACAGGTTGTTATGGTATTTGCTATGCTACACAATGTTATCCTGCAATAACAGTTGCAGCAGGAACAGCATGGAGCAGGGCCACACAGCCCAACACCACTGCCAAGGCCTGTACAGGCACAGTGTGACTTGGTGAAGGAACTACCTGAGTAGGGCACAGTCGACAAAAGCCCGTGCACAGCATGACCTGGCCTTGGCAAAGAGGCAACACAAGGCATATGCACTGACACAGTAGGTACCCACGGATTTCCCCTCTCTGACCCGCACACAGTACAATGGATGCCAAACATGACAGTACCTGTGCTCGGCCATGTATGGGAGGTGCACTGTGTGCATCCGACATAGGCAGCACTCCAGCACCGTCCTCAAGTCCGTAACACAACCAGGGTATGTCTATTGACCTAACAAGTGGCAGTTGTATTAGAATGTGTACTTACCCATTGCTATGGTATGTATGTGAGCATACAAGTGACTGTGGTGGCCAAATGTTAGGGCAGCAGACAGTACACATCCATAGTGGCACCATGACCTCTGTAGCACATACGGGGGTCACAATGGTAGCCTGTAGTACACAGGGTGTCTTAACCCACTGCAGATTATGGGCTGACCATCATGTGTGTCCGTACAGCCCACACACGTTCCATGCAGCTGGACAGATGTGGACCAATACAGACAAATGATATACGATGGCCTAGGGATATGCCCTTTGACTGACCCCAACCCCCTATGACACACACAGATGACAGCAGGCCAGGCTGTTTGATGTAGGTTGTGTAATAGGATGTCCAACACCACTGTGCTGGTAATTAATGCTGGGAACTGACGTACCCTGGTATCCCTCCAACCAGCAATTTAGGTAGGTCCACACACTGACATGGAGTACGTGGCAGACCAGTACAGTAGCGGCAGATGTGTACAACTGTTGGCTGTGCCCCCATCACACCTACACATGTGAGAGTCATATGCACCACCCACAGTGCTGTGTAGGACTGTGGTTGTGGTTGCATGTCCCCCCACGCTATACAGACATGTAGCAACTGTCAATGCCACATGACCATTAGCTACCCTGCAGACAAAGCATGTCACCTGTCTGTGTAGAACGGAGGGGTCAGCAACACAGTACTAACTATCTGGACATGTGACACATGCAATACAGTTGACCGTACTTTGCATGCTCACACACATGACAGTATTGTCAGTCTACAACATACATAACAGTCATACTGGGCATGCTCACACACTGAAACACAGGACGGCCAGGCATGCACACACCATTGGTCCGGACATATCTGCCAGTACATTGCTATACTGTTGGATGTCTGTGCTGTATGGTGTTTGCGGTCTATTGTCTATACATATGCCATGGTCTGTTGTTAATTCACATGAGCTATGTGCGTAGGGTACTTCTACCATCACGTGTATAGGGCGGTTCTTTGTTTGAGGACAGGTAGACGCCTTTGGATACAAACCGGGTAAGGCACAGTCCAGCAGGTGGGAGCTGTTGTGCGTGGGTTTGCACAGTGTTAAGCACTGCTGACCTCTGGTCACAGCACCTTATACATGTTTAGACTCCACATTTCTTTGACAGGGCACTACTGGCATACTGGTAGACAAACATGCTTACAGCCACTCACTCTCCGACATTTCCACTTACATTTGTCACTCACGCTGGGTGTGTGCGATCCCTTGTGATGCGTATTACATCGGACTACATGACTGCAGTATCAGGTATGTGTAACCATTTTGCGACGGCAGCCGTTCGACTGTACGGACTCGGCGACCTGTCCAGTGATGTAATCATATTATATGTGTGTTCCTCATACGATCTGCTCCCATCTGCCTGATACATGGGAACCGATACTCTGCAATGCTGACATGTGACTTGAGTTTGTTAATGCAGCTGTCTGCCGAGTCATGCAATCGCATACCTACTGCATGTTGACCACCTTTCAGATTGCATGACGGGAGACTGTAGGAGTGACACCTTTCCCACTTTGCATGGGACAGTCCCTCATCACACATCACATGTGACAATACCAGAACTCTCCACCAATCGGGGACACATTTCTGCAGAATCAGGGACAGGTCATGAAAAACAGGGACACTTTTACAAAAGTAGTGCTATTAACTTGACACATTGACAGAATCAGGGCATATGACTTAATACACATATTCTGAAGTAACAGTTGTTTATAACTCTTACTTATTGTCATTAGTCAGTAAGTGTAATTCACCACCTTTCCTTCAACAGCCACTACTTTTAGGAGGGATTGAGAAGGACACAGTTAGACTTTCAGTCAAACTCAGGGATGTACCTGACTTTCAGGGACAGTTGAGTGGTATGGACAATACTCTAGCCATTGCAACTGTCCTGATTAGGGGACCTTCTCATATTGTAGGTGTCTATACTGGTTGCTTGTTACAGGTCTTGTATACCTGACACGTCGATATGTCATATGTAGTAGCATAAGCAACTATACTGCTGCTAGACTACGCTTTGATTTGTTCCGATATGTATATTTCTGTACTATGCATGGCTGTAAGTATGTTCTGCCCTGGTACATCTGACAGTTCTACAGAGCAGGTTCCACTTTGGCCATTCAGACTGGTGGCGGCCCTATAGATCCTATATGTAGAGCTATCACATGTGTCAAGGCAACACATACCCACAGCATACCTCTCAACTGTCCCTGATTTTCAGGGCCGTCCCTGATTGTGACACAAATTTTAACTCTGTCTCTCTTAATCCCTCCTAAAACTAGTGATGTTTGGAGGAAAGGTGGTGAATTACACTTCATGAATAATGACAATAATTAAGAGTTACAAACTTCTTTTACTTCAGAAAATGTGTATTAATTCATATGCTCTGATTCTGTCAATGTTTCCAGTTAATAGCTCTAATATTTTAAATGTGTCCCTGATTGTCCTTGTGTTTTCTTGACTTGTCCGTGATTCTGTTGAAATTTGTCCCCAGTTGGTTGAGAGGTCTGACCCACAGCCAGTAGTACACGGACGACCTCCACGGTTTGCATACGTTAAGGTTATTCATGTAGCATTATAATTGATAATACTGTTTCCTATTACATGTAGCTGTTACTGATACAACAAATTGATGTCTGACACCACTACACACACTATATATATATACATTCCCGAACTCACAGGCCATGTGCCATAACTGTCATTTTGCAAGACACAACTGCCCAGACGGGTGTGTCCCTCGCAGGCGTATGGGTGTTTAACCTCTTCTATTATGCTATCATCTACCTGAGGTGGTCAGCAACTTATGCACTTTCCGTCAGTAGCAGAACTCACATACCAATGGGTGTGAATGAACACTGTATCAGGAATAATGCATAACACCCTGCGGGACACATTTAGATGATTAGTTCTATTAACCAGACACATTCACAGTCACAGAACATATGTATTCATTCACGTTTGTCGAGGTACATGCCGCTTATGACTCATACATGTTGTCATCTGTCATTACCTGTATTCCGCCACCTGTTCACCTAATATCAGCAGTTCTGGCAGTGTTTAGTTGGACTTTGTTACATTTTGATACATAACTATGGACGTCCATGCTAATCGGGTACACGGCACTGTGTAGGTCTCTATGTATTCCCCGATGGTTTACAAACTATCCGGTAGATGTGCTCATCAGGTTTGGGAGGTGTAGGCGTATGCTATGCCCACATAGGAATATTAATGACTTCCACTGGGCGGGCCTACTACATCTCTGCCAACCAGCACCTGCACACTTAAGCCCATTAATGCATACCCATGGTCCATCTACCTGGCACCCCTCTACAGCAGTCGTGACAAATATTTACTGTGAGCGGAGCTGGGGTATGAGCACACCCCTACACATTGCCCACTCTCCCCATCTTGGGACACATGTCGTACATTTTGTCAACCCATGTATTATCACACTTGCACAACCTACTGTTCCATGTACACCTACATCCTGCTCGTATTAGTGTCAGCAGATTCTTTCATACCCTAAATTTTTGGGGTCCCGCAAAGGACACCGTTATCCATGTTTAAAGTGTAGATCTTGCAGAACTCTCCCACTGGTCCTTTCCTACCGGTGTTTTGGACAGCGGCAGTGTATTGATCTGTATTGCCTGTCTGTATGTCTGTCCGGCCCAGCTGGCCGATGTGGGGAGTACAACGTTTCTTTATTGGACCTCCCAGTCACAAATGCCCAGGCTGTAAATATGTTACCCCAATTGCTGTGAAGTAACCTATTTATGTGAATGTGTATATCTAAGATAAATAAAACAAAATCCACGTCAGCAGAACCAGCAGCAAAGAGTCCAATATTAAGTGTTTTATTAACATCCACTTTTCGTTCAAGAAAACTGAACTTCTTCAGACAAACATCAAAAGGTAACAAATGTAAAAAAACTCCTTAAATACACAATTAACAACACATGATACATTTGAATGGACCAACCAACTGGTTAAAACTGGCTGACATCAATATGTGGGAAAAAGCTGATCTCAAGGCTTCTGAAAGTGCTACTACATACAAAAGTCAGGTCTTTACAGATTGTGTTTTGAAATCAAACAACTGACCAAAATAAAATAAAAAATTATCAATGAAAATGTGTCTAAACATAAAATGTTTAAAACCAAGAAAAATTAAACATAGTGATGGAACCACTTTAATGATGAAAAAAAAGAAATAAAACATAAAAAATAATAATAAGTCATAAATGAAAAATGAAAATAAAAAATAATAATAATAAAATTACCCCTGCATACTTCTGAGTTTCAAGATGCAAGCTAAACTTACTCTGTCATTAAGACCTGGAGGTCTGTATGAACAGAGTTTCAGCTGCCAAATTACTTCTAGGCACTCTAATAATAGCTGAAAAGGACCCCCCCTGATGTCAAAGGGAACCTGTCCTAACACCCTAAAAGTAAAACTGTGCTGAGGGTGATCATTAACATGTTTCGCCAAAGCGTTTTCAAACTTATTTTTCCTAATACAATATAAATGCTCATAGATTCTTTCGTTAAAACATCTGTCAGTCTTGCCCACATAAAACGCTGGGCAAGACTGGCAGCAAGCTAAATAAACAACCGATCGAGATTTACAGTTGAATCTACCAACAGTGGAGAAAGAAGACCCAGCAATTTTAAATCTCGAACCAGTGGCAATGTGCCTGCGCATGTTGCAACTCTCACATTTGAAAGTGCCCTCTACTCTAACACGAGTGTCCTTTTTTGTTTCTAGTATCCGTTTGAGGTTATCACCCCTACTGTATATAAAACTAGGCAAAGTACCAAACCTGGCTTGTAAGGCATCATCACACCAGAAAATACTCCAGTTCTTGACAAACACCTCCTTAATTAAGTGGATCTCAGCACTATAATTAGTGATAAAAGAAATAGAAGTGTCTACTTCCTTGCTGTCTACAAAGACTTCAGGCATAACTGGAGGTGAATGTTCTAGTGGACAACTTGTGAACAAACTGCTTTGTAAAGACCTGACTTTTGTATGTAGTAGCACTTTAAGAAGCTTTGAGATTAGCTTTTTCCCACATAATGATATCAGCGAGTTTTAACCAGTTGGTTGGTCCATTCAAATGTATCATGTGTTGTTAATTGTGTATTTAAGGAGTTTTTTTACTTTTGTTACCTTTTGATGTTTGTCTGAAGAAGTTCAGTTTTCTTGAACGAAAAGTGGATGTTAATAAAACACTTAATATTGGACTCTTTGCTGCTGGTTCTGCTGACGTGGATTTTGTTTTATTTATCTTAGTTTGTTTCAACTTCTGTTGCTTCAGTTAGTTTGTTTTGCATCCATTGCCAGTAGTTTCAACCGGTAGCTTTCAACTGGTAGCATTTATGGAATTTGAAGAAGGTGCTTGTTTGGACAATTTTGCACTGGTTTCTTTCACTAACATGGTTAAAAAACTCAATGAAAGGATGGATGTGCTTTCCCAACATTTGGATGGGCTAGTAGCAGTCAAGGGAAATGCTGACAATTTGGCGGAAGACGTTCTTGGAGTTGGTTTGGCTTCTGAGGCGACAGCTGACACCAGTGATGGGTCGAATGACCGTGAGGACAGCGGAAGTTCCACCTCAACTGTTTCAAGGGTTCCTGTACATCCTAGACCTACCGGTGAATGTCCCAGGACCAGTTCATCTCTGAGCTGAACTGGAGACTCTCTGAATGTTACATCTTGGTTGAATGAGCAACTCCCAGTTTTTGAGAACAGGAACGGGTTTGTGTCTATTGACACAGGGACATCAGAAGCTCCTTTAGTGGACTTTTTGAAGACCTTGGACCACAAATCTTTAAAGGTAAAGAAGCTTCAGTTAGAGACTTCCTATTTTAATGAATGTAAAAAAGTAGGGGTTGTGTCAAAGGGCTTGCGCTCTTGGCAGTACCCCACTGGACTGACAGCTGGTTCAGAGTTCCATAGTGAGCTGATTAGTTTGTTTGATAGACATGGACATGAGTTAATGGACTTAATGGCCAAATTTTATCAGAAATTTATAGACCAACTGAGTGCTGAAATTGAAATTTTGGATACCAATATCAAGTCACATGTAGACTTTAACAGGTATAAATATTAGTATAAACAAATTTTTTCCACCATAGACCAACAGATATCTCGTAATATGGAGATGAAAATGAAAAAAACTGAAAAGAGACATAGATGCATATAATAAACAAACTGCATACCCCCCCCCCCATTCTCAGAGTGTTGGCGACAGTCTAGGTGCTCTTGTCAAGCTGACTCATGGGGTTATGAGGCAGACAGCTAGAGCTAGTAGGCCGGCCACTGGAGAGGATGTGGAGGATGTTGTTCCTACAGAAAATTTTGTAACTGATGGTGGCAGGGATGAGGAAGTTTCTCGTCCTACACCGTCTTTTTCCTCGAACCGGGGACAGAACCATCAGAGGTTTTACAACACAAGGAGCTATCACAGGAACAACAGCAAGAAGCCTTTTCAGAAGTAATGAGAAGGACAAAACCTGACATCATTAGTAACAGTTTTGGATATTTTTTTGTTTACAACTATTCGAGTTTTACAATCACTGTGGAGATGTCTGATTTATTTTCAAAAGGTCTCACTTTTGTTCCATGGAGACATTTTAATCTAGCACACACATTGCTTGATTTAAAGTTGTTTATACGTAAGTTGAATTTATTGTTAATTTTTGGTAACACTGTTTTAGACAAAAAAACTTTGAGAGTTCCAAGTACATTTAACCCCCCTATCCACCCTTTACTTTTTTTATTTGAACATTTGTGTGAAATCGAAATTAGAAACTTAGTCAACTGTTGTAGGACACTTCCGAACAAAAACTTGACTGATGACGAAGTTGACTTGTTGGACACTTTAAAAAGTTTACCTGTCAGGATTCTTAAACCTGACAAGGGGGGTGGTTTAGTACTAATGGACACTTGTCATTATGAAAACTGTCTTACCCACATGTTACTGCAGGATGCTTATACACTGTCTAGCATTAATGAATTGAATGCAGCGTATAGGTGCATCCATGTTTTCTTGAATGATTTGTTTTTAGAAAATGTTATAGAACAAGATGTGTTGAAATATTTGACTGTTTCGTTTCCCAAGATTCCAACAGTTTTTGGATTACCCAAGATCCATAAAGATGTGTACAACCCTCCCATGAGGCTATTGGTTAATGCTAGGGGTTCAATCACTTACCCGATAGCCAAATACGTGGACAATATACTGAAAAAATACGTTGAAAAGGAAACACACATCTGTAAAGACTCTTGGGCATTTTTAAAAGCCATGGGTGCTTTAGAATTCAAGAGAGGTCATAGATTTTTGACAATAGACATAAAAGACCTTTATACGTCTATCCCTCATGCTACAGGGATCGACTGGGTCACTGACCGTCTATTGTATCATAAGGCTAGCAGTGTAGAAATTAGATTGGTGCAGGAATTGTTAGACGTCATCTTGAAGTTCAACTTTGTAACATTTGGGGGAGAGATATATTTACAGAAGACTGGTGTAGCCATGGGCTCACCAGTAGGGGCCAGTTTTGCCAACATCGTAATGGCTGAATGGGAACACAGATACGTCTTTGGTAATCGCAATGGTCAGTTCAAAATCGATTTTTACACCAGATTTTTGGATGACATCTTTATATTGACAGAAGGTTCAATTAATGATGTGGGGACTTTCATGGACTACCTCAATTCCAGCACGTCTTTTTTGAATTTTACATTTGTAGAGTCTGATTCTAGAATTTCTTATCTGGATGTAGACTTATACAAAGACATTTCTGCTGGTAGTTTTAAGGCCAAAATATTTCGTAAGAGTTCCTATTCTAACACCATGTTACACTTTACTAGTGCCCACCCTGGGCACCAAAAAAGAGGGGTAGTCAAGGGGCAACTTGTGCGCGCTGCTCGAATGGTAACTGACGATGAACCCTTTTTAGAAGAATGTGAGTTTATTAAGGGATTGTTTCTACACAGAGGTTACCCAGACAAGTTTATTCACGACCTGGTTACTGAGGTCCAGACTAAAAGGTATGGGGGCATTTATAAACCTATTTTACAAAGCAGTTTGTTCACAAGTTGTCCACTAGAACATTCACCTCCAGTTATGCCTGAAGTCTTTGTAGACAACAAGAAAGTAGACACTTCTATTTCTTTTATTACTAATTATAGTGCTGAGATCCACTTAATTAAGGAGGTGTTTGTCAAGAACTGGAGTATTTTCTGGTGTGACGATGCCTTACAAGCCAGGTTTGGTACTTTGCCTAGTTTTATATACAGGAGGGGTGATAACCTCAAACGGATACTAGAAACAAAAAAGGACACTCATGTTAGAGTAGAGGGCACTTTCAAATGTGAGAGTTGCAACATGTGCACGCACATTGCCACTGGTTCGAGATTTAAAATTGCTGGTTCTTCTTTCTCCACTGTTGGTAGATTCAACTGTAAATCTCGATCGGTTGTTTATTTAGCTTGCTGCCAGTCTTGCCCAGCGTTTTATGTGGGCAAGACTGACAGATGTTTTAACGAAAGAATCTGTGAGCATTTATATTGTATTAGGAAAAATAAGTTTGAAAACGCTTTAGCGAAACATGTTAATGATCACCCTCAGCACAGTTTTACTTTTAGGGTGTTAGGACAGGTTCCCTTTGACATCAGGGGGGGGGTCCTTTTCAACTATTATTAGAGCGCCTAGAAGTAATTTTGGCAGCTGAAACTCTGTTCATACAGACCTCCAGCTCTTAATGACAGAGTAGGTTTAGCTTGCATCTTGAAACTCAGAAGTATGCAGAGGTAATTTTATTATTATTATTTTTTATTTTCATTTTTCATTTATGACTTATTATTTTTTATGTTTTATTTCTTATTTTTCGTCATTAAATTGGTTCCATCACTATGTTTAATTTTTCTTGGTTTTAAACATTTTATGTTTAGACACATTTTCATTGATATTTTTTTATTTTATTTTGGTCAGTTGTTTGATTTCAAAACACAATCTGTAAAGACCTGACTTTTGTATGTAGTAGCACTTTCAGAAGCTTTGAGATCAGCTTTTTCCCACATATTGAAGTCAGCGAGTTTTAACCAGTTGGTTGGTCCATTCAAATGTATCATGTGTTGTTAATTGTGTATTTAAGGAGTTTTTTTACATTTGTTACCTTTTGATGTTTGTCTGAAGAAGTTCAGTTTTCTTGAACGAAAAGTGGATGTTAATAAAACACTTAATATTGGACTCTTTGCTGCTGGTTCTGCTGATGTGGATTTTGTTTTATTTATCTTAGTTTGTTTCAACTTCTGTTGCTTCAGTGAATGTGTATATCTACACTGACATATAGTTTGTTTTGTGTGTATGTGTATATATCACTACCTGTTGTTTGTGTATATATATCTATCTATATATATCCGTAGTATATCCTTGTGTGTGTGTGTATATATATATATATATATATATATATATATATATATATATATATATATATATATATATATATATATATATATATATATGTATATATATATATATATCCTTATGGATGTATATGTGTATGTAAATTAATATAGCTATGTGTATATATACGTTTTTATTTATATATACATCTGTGTGTCCGTTAACCTATACATTTCCCGGACATGGACACTTACACATGCGTATTGGTTTTATCCCTGCTTCAACAGCATACTATTGCCTTAGTCATTCTGACACCGACACTTCACTCCGGTGAACTTGTGCACAGTATATTGCACGTTATGCAGCTGACAGATGTTGCACGTTTTTCATGTCTGGGGTGCCGCTGCTAACTGGGTTATGATAGTGTCATTCGACCTATTCCTCATATGCGCAGCCTATTTTTCCTGCTACTGTGTTTATTTCTGTACACATTCATATTATTACTGTTGATAGGATGTGTGTTTGTGTTACTGTGACTGTACATCGACAAATTGTTGTCTTCATGTAGTTGTGTCTTTCTGCTTTTCCCGGTTTGGAGTTGTCACAGCAGAACTACGTTCCGCTCATGGGTGGTATATAGGTTTTGCGTGCTGGGCTGCCAGACCTGACGCACAACGTCTGACAACGATACACCCATTCACGCATGTCTCCATGCAAATGATGCTCTATCTGGGAATCGCACCTATGTACTAGCTGACCTCCATGGGCTACTCCATTGCACCCGGCGCAACATACCCTATCACCCCTTTGTCCATACTCGCATATCCATAGTTTCTCCTGCACACCCGTGTTGAGTTTCCCCGCATAACAGCCATTATACACCTGATATCGCAGCCATGACACACCTTTACACATTGCCCTCTCATGAGCGTTGGGGCCCTACACACATTTTGTACCACCTCGTGTATTCACAGGTTCACCATCCATTCATATTTGCACATACGTGCCTTTCTTGGTGTTATGGATTACGAATGATTTGCGAGTTACAAGTGTAGGTGGTCGCAATATGTCCTACATTCCATCTGTTTACAATGTTGACGTAGCACTTCAACGATGTTATGGCCACTGGTATAGCCCTGCCTCTGGTGTGGAGAGCGGTGTTCTACTCACACTTGTGCAGCTTTATGTGACATGCACTGCGAGCACTTCATAATTCCTAACTTGCTCTGGATTCCCTTCACAACCCTTAGGTTTGCTTTCGTCTTTCAGTGTTCCTAACATATCTATCTATCTATACATATATATATATATATATATATATATATATATATATATATGTGTGTGTATATATATATAGATATATATATATATATATATATATATATATATATATATATGTGTGTGTGTGTATATATATATATATATATATATATATCTATATATATATGTGTGTGTGTGTGTGTGTGTGTGTGTGTGTGTGTATATATATATATATATATATATATATATATATATATATATGTGTATAGATAAATATGTAGATATATAATTGCATATTTCTGTTATGTCTGTGGATATTTATCTATACACACATCTATCTAACTATATATATATGAAAGTTACAGCTGTAGAAGACAACATACATTTGCTATGCTAGTAGCTGCATACACCCGCACAGGCCCACTTGCATCTACTTATTCTGAGTTACATATGTTTACAGGCACGTCTTAAGGATTACATTTGCCTTATTCCTTATGACAGTACCACTTTGATGGAATCCGGTTAACGGACCCATGCGAACGCGGTCACCTTTACATGTATAAATGTTGGCTTTACAGCACAGAGGCATTCATTACACAATTAATATGTGCTATAGTCGTACTTGAACCGGGAATGCCTTTACGTTGGGCGGATGATGTAACTACTACACTATAGGTGTTCTGACTCATTTATATGTATACCCATGGTTCATAGCTACTCTGACATATGTCTCACCGCTTCCCTTACACATCAGGCATCCATTCTCCTGCTGGGAAAACTGCAGTACTACAATTAGGACATTCCCTGTTTCCTACTGCTCTGAACCTGTGCTGCAAGTCTATTCACTCCAAGGATATTCATAACTCCTACACTTATAGTCCTCACACATACGCGTGTTTGATTGTCAGGGTGTTCATGTGCTGGTCCGGGTTTAGGCTCGGCCGACTGGTGACTAGCACTGCCCTGGCACTGTTCAAAGATCAGCCATAGCACATGGACAGAGTTAGTCCAGAGTTTAACATTCTACCTGTGTTTACAGACGCAGGTGTTTGGGCACCTCTGACCACATTATTGGGTCGGTGCTACATAATTTAGGGCGGGGAGTGGTTCCACTACATAATGCAGGTTGGGGGGGTGGTTTCCCTTCCTAATTGACTATTTAATTCATTTATACATACAATGAATATTATTCTGGACATTTGTTATGAATTCACTACAGGTATGCAATAGTCCTGTCAACAGATGGGACAGTTGGTTGGTGTACTTCTGTGTACTGACATCTCTGATACTCGGGGACTCATGTCTACAGTGACAGGGACAAGGCTATAACAACTCAGGGACAATCACGGACACTTCTACCATATTAGTACTATTAACTTGGAACGTGTTGACATATTCGTAATACTACTAATATTCTGCAGTTAAATGCATCTATTACTCTTCATTGTTGTAAGAAGTCATTCTCATTCAACACCTTTCCCCCAAAGGTCACTGGCTTTGTGAGATTTTAAGGGTCTGGCCAGTTATTGTGCGAATGCTCTGATCATTGGTATCGTTGACATTGTCATATGTACAGGTTGTGCTCTGTTCTGGTGACTAGGGTTGGCACCTTTTCAAATGGCCAAGATGGGACATTTTCAGAACACACATCAGATTTTACAAGCCGACACATACCCACGGTCAGTACAACAGATAGAACTTTACTTATTTGCCTACATAAAAGCCTATTGTTGTAGCGGTTTAGTTGCTTATTCTGTTTCTTGTAACATTTAGGTATTGTAGATACTGAAATAATTATTTTTTGCTATTACATAACATATGGGACATAATTATGTCCTACAATCCCAGGACATTTGCCATTTGAAATGTCTTTTGTCAGGACACAACTGTCCAACGATGGACTGTCCCTCGCAAAGCGGGACAGATGATAACCCTACTGCGGACACCAGATTGTTTGGGCCAACACATAGCTACGGTCAGTGCAGGTTTAGAACATTCATTTGTTTCCTAGCTGTGAGCCTTATACCTTTGGCACTTTTGTTGTTTGCCTGTTTCTTGTACGAATTACATTTATTCTATCCTGACGTGACCGCTTTAGGCAACTGTTACATGCAGTATGGTGCATAGTTATTTCCTACGGTCACAAGACATTTGTCATTGTACCATTGTTGGTCAGGTCACACCTACACACACATTAATTGTCCCTCACACAGTGGATCAGGGGAATCCTGTTTACGTCAGTACCTTCATCACCCTTATACCATGTACCACTATGCGAATGTGTGTAATATATTCTCTCGCTTATTCGTGTCAGGACACGTGCATCACGGGCAGGTGTTTGATCCTGGGTAGTAGGTTATGCATGACCATTTAGGGCTGGACAGTGTCGTGTGCCACTAATGCACGTTCCAACTTGTGTCCAGATATCTACAGGACTGGACTTCGTGTCTTCCATTCTAATGTTTACACAGGTTACTTATCCCATAAGGGATATCCCAAAAATTGAACAAGACTAAAACAAGATGAATACCGACCATTCTTCTAGCGTTATGAAAATGTGCTGGGGGGTTTTACATGCAAGGGATACATAGTGTGCAATCCTGCAACTGCCTAGGGTGACACTACCTACTACATATGCGTAGTGGTCACTATGTGTAGATGTGGCTGCACCAAACCAGTAGGCCAAGTATGGCTAGATTTGGTGGATGTTCAGGTAAGGGAGCGGGTTGTGTGATGTGGAGGGGATGCTGGTAGTCCATTATGCATCCAGGTGTGTTGCATTTGTTATGGCCAGTTCCATCAGGACCAATCTGTGGGTATGTGCCGGTGACATGTCTATACATTTGTATCGCACATTTCAATATTCATATGTTTGTGGGATTGTGTTGTACAGTATGGCCTGTCTGGTTGTATTGCAGCTGTTTATACATGTTTTTGTGTTTCTTTCAGCTTCACCCACTGCTCCCTCATACACCTCCAGTTCACCTATTCTGCATATGACACAGTATCGCCTTGGAGGAATGTACCATTACCCATCCCCCCACACACACATATTCCTCACACCCCATACATCACTGCTTTGGTTGTTGGCCCATGACACGGCCAGAGTAACACATTGAATACCCTACATATGTCAGGTACCTGTATGGTTGTGTGGACTACCCTGCCATGTTTGCTTTCCACATGCTATACCTCACACACATAGGTACACGCCCATACTTAACTTTCATTACATGGTTGGTATACCCGGGTACTACCCGTTCAACTGTTACACATCCTGACAAGTTCGGCTTGTACCGCTGATTTGTGGATTTTGGCAGACTGTTCTAATCATTGGTAGGATGCCACCTTTTCCTATGTCCAGGATGAGATATATTCCGTACACATATCCGTACTGGACAGCATGTACCCACAGTCGACGGTACGGATAATACTGTTCCTTTCAGCCTACATGTTTCCTTATTGTTGTAGCTGTTTATATGCTCCTTCTGTTTTGTTTACATACTTATTCTATTTCCTGTCACATTTGGTATATGAAATACGGACATACCTTTTGTATGTGACTATTACATGCCTTGTGGGATATGATTCAGACATACGGTCACTAGATATGTACATTTATCGTGCATTTTGTTATGGACACATCTGCCCAGCTGTGTACCCTCCTTCACATTATGGGTCAGCTGGTGACCCTAACCATTGGGCTGGACGCACCTACTGGCAGCTCGCTAACATATGATGCATTTCACTTCCACTTGGTATAGCTATCTACACTGCGTTGGACTACGGGCACAAGGTTTTCCATGTCATTTGTTTGTGGGATAGGGACCCGTTATTCCCTACTGTGCATTTGTGTTTGCTTCTTCATTTTGTGTTCGCAGGAACTTTCTTGCATGCTTTGCATACGTTTCAGTATCCACGGACACTGACAGATGTGATTACTATCTTGCAACTTGTTATATGCAAGCATTTTAGGTTGCACGTCAACAGCTGGCATTTCCACGCCTCCATGCGGCACTTCGACATGCCCTATGCACTCGCTTTCCTGTACACGTGGCTGTGGCGGCAGTGCACCTTCATTAATATGCATTTGCCGCTACTGCGCCATCTTCACGCTGCACTGTTGGCACAAGCCTACTGCCGGCCTTGCGTCGAGCTTCATGAATCCCGGGGTATATTTCATAGGAACATATGCATTTAAGTGAAAGTTTTGATACACATCCAATAACTACTTCAGATCATGGGCCAATAAGAGCTTAAATAAAAATGTAGGGTAATGAAATAAAAATAAATCACTGGCACTTGCCCACCTATCTGTTAAACAGAGAGGAATTTAAGGAGTGGGCAGTGGAAATTATTCAGGAGTTATTAGGAAAGATAGAAATTTCTTCTAAAAAAAGTTTTGGGAGTGGGATAAAAGTAGAGTTTAAAAATAGCATGGAAATAAAATAAAAGAGACATGGTTAAGAAGTAACAAGAATTATTTGGAGTGCCTAACAAAGGTTAAAGTATTGTAGAATAGGGTGAATCTCACAGAATAAGAAGAGGCACAACTGCAAAGTTTTAAAGAGAAAATAAGAGACTATCTTGATAATATGCATGAGTTTAGAAAGATTGTTGTAAAATAACACTTTTTGATAAAAATTCCAGAGTACAAAAAATTTAGCACGTCTCAGACAACAGAAAGCTGAAAGGGTTGTTGCCAAGTGCAGGGCATCTATAACAGGGAAAATAACCTGAGATTCTGTAGAAGTATTAGAAATATTTTAGAAATGTTATAAAAAATTGTATAAAGCAAAGAAACATGGAAATAAATAAAAAGTACAAATGGAAATGTTTATGGAAGAATTAGGTATGCCAAGGATAGAGGTAGATGAGGCTCAATTACTAACAGCTAAGATAGGAGGAGATGAGATAAAAATGGTGATATGTAACCAAACTACAGGAAATTCCCCAGTGATAGATGATATTCCTATGGAAGTTTATAAGCTAGGAGAGAAGAAAGTATAAGATTTTACACAACTGTACTATTTCCTTACAATGTCACTGTTACAGTATTCCTTAAAGAAGACAAAGTAAAAAAGCTCAAGACACAGAATGGAAGGTGGAAAGCTGAGAAGAGCCATCAATAAACTCACATAAAATGGTTTTGACAAAACCAGCTGTGACCCTAGAAACCATATCCAACTTAAAATGCTTAGTAAAGGTATGCACTGAAGACTGAGTAGCAGCTTCAGTGATGGAATTGATGTCCAACCCCATGGAGAAGGCACCAGATAAGGCAACATCACTAGTAGAATGAGCTCTAACAGAAGCAGACAGAAACTTGCCATGAAAATAATTTTCAAAAAGAAATGGCCTTAGATATCCAGGAGGAGATGGTTTGATTAGAAACAGCCAAAATCAAAGAACTGGGGTGAAAGGAAATAAAAGCTGATCAGACCTACATATAGTCCTAGTTTTATTCAAATAGTACCTGAGCTGCCCATGCAAATCCAAGATATGCAGGACCCTCTCAGTAGCAGACTGAATAGAAGGGAAAAAGGAAGGAGTTGTACTGATTGATTTAAGGACAACGTATTTACCACCTTGGGCATAAACGAAGGATTAGTATGAAGGGGCATCCTTTCCCTATGAAAAATGAAAACAAGGAGGAATGTCCATAAGGGCCTGGAGCTCAGAAATCCTCTGAGCAGATGTAAGAGACCACAACAAAACAGTCTTCCAGGTACAGTGTTGCAAAGAAGCAGAATCTGCAGGCTCAAAAGGAGCCTGAGTCAATTTTTTCCAAAACAAAATTAATGTCTCAAGGAGGAGGAATAGGTTTTCTTGTAAGCCTAATATGCAGGACAACTTTAAGAAATTGTTTGACCTCAAAACGAGGACAATGGGGGAATCAAGGGCAGATAAGGAGAAATGGCTGACAAATGGAGTGTAGATCAATGTGTGTGTGTGTGTGTCTTTAAGAAGGTGTCTAGGGGCTTGCATAAGTGTATTAATACTGAGCACATCTGAGCCTGACTGTCATTTTGTAGTAAGCTGTTGAGATGTAAGCATGTTATGTCTATATAGTCTGTCTGTTAATCAGTTTGTTTATATTTTCTAACCCAAAAGGTGGTGAAATGGTGCAAAACGGAGAACAAATAAACCAAAAAATGCACCACCAGGGATTCAGGACTCCACACAAACCTCACTGAGGAAGGCAGAAATGCCAAAAGCAGTATGAATGTAGATGGAGCTATAATAATTATTTGTTAATAAAAATGTGTGTGCGCTTTTAACACTCTGGTGCTGGCTGCATTGTTGAATCCTGATAGTGTTTTGGTCGTTTGTACCTGCTGTACTTGTGAGCATCTATTGGAGCTTTCTACCAAATTCCAACATTCACACAGTCTCAGTGAAGCACAAGGGTGTCAGCAAATTCAAAGAATGAGTCTAAAAGAGAAAAGTGCTTATCTTTTGGTCAACAATGCCACAGATGTAATAAGTGGAATCATTTCAAAAGGTTTTGTATATCAGAAGCCACATATTATTTTATTAAAAGGGAACATTTCAAGAAATGAGTTGATCAATTAGAAAGCTGTAACCCTACTTTCTGTGTTGATGGTGTGTCAGCACTTAACGAAACAGTCAATGCAGTAAATTTGTGGGCAGAGAATGAAGTATTTTGTACTGTTTGGATGAATGGAAAACCCACAGAGCTCAAAGTTGATACAGGTTGAAAGTGAATTGTTATGACTGAAGAAACATTTGTTAAGAGTATGTGCTGATGAAAAGCTTGATTTGGCAAAGTGTGTGAAGCTTGTTGCTCATGGTGGTGAAGAAATTCAAACTGAAAGCTCAGTAATTCTTTCATGTTACTCTGCTGGGAGAAGCTATGACTTGTTATTTTATGTGGTCGTGAGGCATGTTCAGTCATTATTAGGGATCAGAAACAGTTTGAAAATGGAACTACTTTCATTTAATAAGGAAGCCCGCCGTGTTAGCTTAAAAGACCACTATTGTAATTTTGCCCAGTATATTTTCTCTACCTATGCTGATCTCTTTGAAGACAAACTAGGCAAGCTTCCAGTTGTGTACTCCATGAAGTTCAACCCAAATGTCAGCCCAGTTGTTAGGCCAGCCTGGAAAGTTCCAGTAGTCATGCAGAACAGAGTCAAGGATGAGCTAGATAAAATGGTGCATCAAGGTGTGATTTGTCCAGTTGATGAAGCTACTGAATGGGTATCCTCCATGGTGGTACCTCATAAGAAAAGCTCAAATGACATTAGAATATGTACTGATCCATGAGATTTGAACAAGGTGCTGAAAAGACCTCATCATCCAATGCGTACAGTTGAAGAAGTTGCAGCTGCTATGCCAAATACCACTGTTTTTCCTGTCTTAGATGCAAAGAGTTCATTTTGGCAAATTTTGCTTGACCAAAAATCTCTGCTGATCACCACTTTCAGTACTCCATTTGGAAGATACAGATTTCTGAGAATGCCATTTGGGATAAATTCTGCCAGTGAAGTCTTTCAACGTGCAATGGAGAACATTTTTTCTGTGTATCCCTGTGCTATTATAGTAGATGATATACTAGTAGGAGGTAATGCTGAAGCTGAGCATGACAGAAACCTCAAGAAAATTCTGAAAAGAGCTTGTGAAGTGAATCTTAAGCTGAGTCCTCAGAAATGCAAATTCAGGCTACAAGAAGTCACTTATGTTAGTCATTTATTTACCAGTTCAGGCTTACGACCAGACCCATCCAAGCAAACTGCTATTCTCGAGATGCCAGCTCCAGACAATGTTCAAGCCCCGCAATGTTTGCTTGGCATGGATCTTGGCAAATTCTTTCCAGACTTGAGCCAAAAATCAGTACCACTTAAAGAGCTGACTCATAAAGATGTATCCTGGTCATGGTTAGAGCAACACCAGAGAGCATTTGATGTCCTGAAACAGAGAATTGCCAGTCCACCAAGTCTCAGATACTATGATGTCCACAAGCCAATTACTCTTTCCTGTGATGCTTCGAAATTTGGTTTAGGTGCAGTCATTCTTTAAGAGGGTCAACATGCTGCCTAGGCATCAAGAACTCTAACCCACACTGAAATGCAATATGGTCAGATGGAGAAAGAGCTCTTGGCAATTGTGTTCAAAGTTCCATGATTATGTTGATGGTAGTACAATCCATATTGAAACAGACCACCAACCTCTAGTCACTATTTTGAGAAAGCCTATGCATACAGCTTCAGCCAAATTGCAGCGCATGATGTTGAAATTGCAAAAGTATAATTTCAATCTTGTCTACAAGAAAGACAAACTTTTTTATCTTGCTGATACATTATCCACATAGCCCAGAAATATGACTGAACAGCATAAGAATGAGAATCTTGATTCTGAAGTCATGGAAGTGAGAAATTTTTCTTCCCACACATCTTGATGAGCTTGGAAGACATATAACCTCAGATTGAGTTTTACAGAAGCTCACCCACTTTCTCAAATAATGGCCATCAAAGCAATCTAGTTAAAAATCAGTACCACTTAAAGAGCTGACTCATAAAGATGTATCCTGGTCATGGTTAGAGCAACACCAGAGAGCATTTGATGTCCTGAAACATAGAATTGTCAGTCCAACAAGTCTCAGATACTATCATGTCCACAAGCCAATTACTCTTTCCTGTGATGCTTCGAAATGTGGTTTAGGTGCAGTCATTCTTTAAGAGGGTCAACATACTGCCTAGGCATCAAGAACTCTAACCCACACTGAAATGCAATATGGTCAGATGGAGAAAGAGCTCTTGGCAATTGTCTTCAAAGTTCCATGATTATGTTGATGGTAGTACAATCCATATTGAAACAGACCACCAACCTCTAGTCACTATTTTGAGAAAGCCTATGCATACAGCTTCAGCCAAATTGCAGCGCATGATGTTGAAATTGCAAAAGTATAATTTCAATCTTGTCTACAAGAAAGACAAACTTTTTTATTTTTCTGATACATTATCCACATAGCCCAGAAATATCACTGAACAGCATAAGAATGAGAATCTTGATTCTGAAGTCATGGAAGTGAGACATTTTTCTTCCCACACATCTTGATGAGCTTGGAAGACATATAACCTCAGATTGAGTTTTACAGAAGCTCACCCACTTTCTCAAATAATGGCCATCAAAGCAATCTAGTTTACCTCAAGAAGCACAGCCTTATTTTCCTTACAGAGATGAGATTTTGTCTGGCAATGGTATCATTATGAAATGTCTTAAAGTTATTGTTCCAAAGGCCTTGTAACAAGAGCGCATTACTATCTTGCATCGTGGCCACCCAGGAGCAGACTCTAGCAAAAGAAGGGTGAGAAAACTAGTGTTTTGACCATCATTGTCACAAGATATTGAGAGAGTTCTATCATTTTGTTCTGTATGTAATAGTACTAAGTCACATCAACAGAAGGAATGACTTCAGCTAAACCAGATTCGTGAACTACCTTGATCAACAGTAGCCACCGACATTTTCAAATGGAATGGTCAATATTACTTGGTGTTAGTAGACTCTTATGCAAATTGGTTTGAGATTGACCTACTCCCTAATCTAGTGTCCAATACTGTCATTACTAAGATGAAGCATCATTTTACAGTCCATGGTAGTCTGCACAAAGTTATTTCTGACAATGGTACACAGTTTATGAGTCAACAATTCAAAAGATTTGCTGAAGAGTGGGACTTTGCACATGTTACAAGTAGTCCAGAGTATCCGCAGTCAAATGGTTTGGCAGAACATGCAGTTCAAAAGTGTGAAACAATTAATAGAGAAGTCAAAATGAGACAATAGTGATGTTTCCCTGAATCTCCTGAATCTCAGAAATATTCCTTGTGATAAACATCTTGGTTCACCTACTCAGTGACTTTTATTGAGACAAACCAGAACCACATTACCAGTTGGTAGCAAATTGCTGATTCCATGTGTCAAGAACAACAGGTCAGTGAAAGCCAATCTGTTGAGGAAGCGTTTAGTCTAGAAGTCCTATTTCAATAAGACAGCAAACTACTCAATCCATTATGAGAAGGAGAAGTGGTAAGGATGCAAATGTCCAAAGGTTATGATCGGATTGGAGTTGTGAAGAATATTTGCTCAGAATTGGAAACATTTGATGCTGGTGTCTGAGCCTATACCACAGAACATAACCTGTGAGAAAGACTCTATATCGCAGCATGAGTTGTTCAGTGTTCCAGTTCCAGAAGATGTTCCAGTAAATATTCCTATTCCTGTGATGAATCCTGAAGTTCCTGATATGAATTGTTCATCAAACACTGTCCCTGTTGCTAAACCCAGGTCTCGGCCAAAAAGGAGTCACTAGCAAGATATTTTGTGAGTCCAGCTGAATCTTCTGCAGGACTGTTGGAAGTAGAGGAAGAGGAGGAAAGCATAAAGAAACCTCTCCTTTCACAGAAAGGATAGGATATCTGTTTTCCAGGTCAGACAGCAAGGCACTCAACAACAGAAAAGAGGAAGCTGCCTGTTCAGAGGGGAGACAAAAACATCTATCTGCGGAATACCCTACCAATAGACAATGTCAAGAAACATGTCTCTGAGAAGCATCTATTCATGAGCCTGTGTTTTGGACCTACTCAGAGAGTCTGCCACAAGATTGTGCTCTGAAAGAATGGATACTGCCTGAAGAGTTAACTGATAAATGAGAGCAATTTCCCAAACCTGAAGCTCCATCCTGCAGAAGAGGTAAGATTTTATGCCCCCTTGCTTGTTGACATACCACATCACTGTAGTATTGTCTGTGTGCACCTTCAAGGGTCCTAGAGAGAACATGGGGTAAAAAGCCTGAAGGGCCAGAATCAAAGCCCTCATCCCTTTGATGTTGATATGGTCGGACTTTTGATGGGGAGGCCAAAGAACCTGAACTTTCAGGTTACCAAGAGATGCCCTCCACCCCTTGTCTGATGCATCAGTGAACAGCTCCTGAGAAGGCACTGGAGGCTGAAAGGGCCAGCCTGAGTTGAGAGCAAACTGTTGAATCCACCATTTGAATCCCTTCTTGAGATAGGGAAGAAGAGGTATGCTGAAAGTCACAGGGTGCTGATGCTGCAGCCAAACCAACTTGAGGTACCATTGAAGCTTCTGCATATGCAATCTGGCAAGAGGACGCATTGGAATAGAAAAGACCATGATTCCCAGAGCCTGAAGTAATAGAAGAAACTACCTGGCTGGCATGGCAGTCAGGGGAAGAAGAGACTGAAAGAAGGCTGTCAATGACAATAACTTTGGAAGTGGAAGAGAGACCAACACTGGTGCCATCTGAATCCTGCAACCCAGATACACATGATCCTGAGAGGGAGTCAGGACAGACTTTTGGAAGTTGATAGCAAATCACAGACTTTGAAGAAGAGAGATGGTGAACTGCAGATCCTGCAACAATTGACTGAGAGAAGGTGCCTAAAGAAACAGGTCATCTTGATAAGGAAAAATCTGAATGCCTTGGAGCCTGCAGAAGGCAATCACAGGAGCTTGGCATTTTATGAATACCCTTGGGGAAGTAGAAAGGCCATATGGCAAAGCAGGAAAACTGAAAATGAGAGGAAGACACAGAGAAACATAAACACTTCCTGTAGAGACAGTGAATAGGGATATGAAGGTAAACATCTTTCAGATCCAAGGACATCAGAAATGTCTGGGGTAATAAAAGAGGAAACAGAGTTTGAAGAGTAAGCATCTGAAAAGAAGGGATCTTGAGAAAGGTGTTGAGCCGGGAAAGATCCATAATAGGTCTCCAGGTGCTCTCCTTTTGAGGAACCATGAGAATTTTGGAATAAAAAAAAAATCACAGTTGGGAAGACAGTCTTCAAGAACCTTATAAAACCTATCAGGTATCTTAGGAGCAGGGGGCTGAGAATCAGCGGACTTGGAAGCAGCAATGAAAATATTTAAAATAGTAGTCAACAAAGGAGGAACTGCAGACGGTTTAGGAATATTCACAAACCACAAACACTACAGCAGGTCAAAATTCACCAACGAACAACACAGGAAGCCAGTGCCAAGCCAACGTTTATTGCGATCTGGTACCTCGGCTTTTCGCCTTCAAATGGATCACAAATTCATTGTGCTGTTAACTACTATTTATACAAACTATTTTAGTTAATCAGCACCAATTAATCAATTAACATTTTAAAGTGCTCTACCATTATTTAATGTCTTTACAAAGATCTAAACATTAAAAACAAAATATTAACAATCTCAATTTCACAATTATTATTACATTACTATGTTTCATATATAATCAGTCTTTATTTAAACATCATTGTAGAAAAATGAAAGAGAATGCTTCCAAAAAACTTTCAAGTAGTAAAGAAAAGAATCAATATAAACTGAGAAATAAATATAACAATGGCAACTTCTATATATTATCAATATATGTATAGACAACTATGTAATTTCTATTATACTAACTTCTAAAAATGACACATATATATCGAATTTTATATTTTAATGTATATTTTGATAAGTAATGTCATAAAATGATATTTGATAATTGACTTTAAATACATTCCAACAATAACAGCTCCTATACCCCAAGACAGCTCATGTGTGGTTTACTAAATAGTATATATTATACCAAAACAAGAATATGTATTTAGTATAATTATAAATATTTTATATGCAATAATGTTACATACTTAGTTCTAAATTAAGTCCATGTGGTTTCAATGTCTTGAATTTAAGAATCATCCTGGTCTCCAATTCAAGTAGTTTTTGAACAATTGATCCCCCATTTCCATAACTAAAAGGTTGGCCCAATACACAAAAAATTAAACTACTAGCATCACCTTTATGTTTTTCCAAAAAATGTTTAGCCACTGGACTATAGTCATTTTTATTCCTAATATCTTTTAAGTGTTCCAAAACTCGAACACGAACCATTCTTTTGGTCTGACCTATGTACCATGAATTGGAACACGAACATCCCAACAGGTATACCACTCCTGTGGATTTACAATTGAAAAAGTATCTAGCTACAAAAGGCATACCATTGATGTTAGTTACATTTAGGACCCTACTGCATACACTACACTGTCCACAGGAGAAAGTACCTACAGTATTCTTATTAATACCCACATTAAATTTCTCACTAAAATTATAGTTTAATAGCTCCTTTAGATTTTTTCCCCTTTTATATGAGAACATTATCTGTTTGGGAAAAATGTCACCAATACTTTCATCTTCACAAATAAGATACCAATATTTCCTTATGATGTTACTTACTTCTGTGGATATGGGAGAATATTTCGTGACAAAAAATAATTTGGACTCACTGGTTTTTGAAATATCTGTGTTTCTAACCCTAGGTGTAATCTTACTTGTGATTTTCCTAGCAAGTGAACTACGTCTCTCCTGTCTCAAATGGACTCTATCTTCATGTCCGGAGTGGTCTGTAATTCCAAGAATTTTATTTTTACAACTTAACAAATGGTCATTTCTATAGCCTCTCTCAAGTAGTCTAGATTCGACCTTATTTAATTCCAAATATCTCTCATCCCTATTACTTGTATGGTTAAAAATCCTTTGAAATTCACCAAAAGGAAGAGACCAAATCAGATGTTCCGGATGCATACTTTCTGCATGTAGAAACATGTTCACTGAGGTTTCTTTCCTATAGGGTCTATATCCTATGTAGTCATCATTATGGAAAAGAGTTATATCAAGAAAATTGATCTTAACTCTATCCATTTCATAAGAAAATTTTAGACCATGACCATTATTGTTCAATACATCAAAAAATTCAAGAAATTCAGACATCTCACCACTACATATTAATATGAGATCATCAATGAACCGTTTGTAAAATACTACATTATTTTGATAGAAGGAAGTAGAATAAATGTATAACTTTTCAAAATAGTCCATATATAGTATGGCATATGAGGGTGCAAAGGCAGCCCCCATTGCCGTACCTTTGATCTGAAGAAAAAAGTCCTTATTGAAACAAAAGTAGTTATGGGAAAGACAAAATTCTAACAGTAATATCAAAAAAGAAGTTCTAGGGCCATCACCCAACATTATTTGAACAGCTTCAAGTCCCCACCTTCTCTTGATGTTAGTATATAGTGCCTTCACATCTATAGTTACCCAATAATAACTATTTTCCCATTTAATCCCACTGATTTTATCTATTAGATCTTGAGTGTTAGAGATGTGAGCTGAAATTCTAGACAAATAATTTTTAAGATGAAAGTCCAAAAATATGTTAACTCTACTCAAAAAAGATTCTTTGCCTGAAACTATAGGTCTCCCTGGTGGCTTTTCTAAACTTTTGTGCACTTTCGGTAATGCATAGAAGGTCGGTGTTAAAGGTTTTTTAACATATAATTTTCCCACATCATATTGATTAAGAAAACCAAGACGCTCCCCTCTTTCCAAAAGATTTAGCAATTCACTATTGTATTCAACAATTGGATCATTCCTTAAGCAAATGTATTCATCCTGATTTTTTAACAAATCAAAAATCATTTCACAGTAGTCATTTTTATTCAGTATGACCCAGTTGCCACCTTTATCTGCACTTTTAAAAATGAAATCTGTTTTATTTTTTTTCAAATATTTAAGTGCCATCCATTCTTCTTTGTTTAAATTATAATATTTAGTCCTGTTGTTTAGACTTTCCATAAGTACTGAAATCTCCTTAAATACAACTCTAAAAAAAGTGGAAATTGCTGGCACTTTAATGTTGGGTGTGAAGGTACTTTCAGATACTATAGGTGGAACAGTGAGTTTACCATAGCCTGTAACAAACATATCACCATCAACAACATTATCAAAGACATCTTCACCAATTAAGTCAAAAGATGCATTTTCATAGTCATAAATTGATAAATTTAATAATTCATTCTCAACACTTTCAGTGATAGTGTCAGAACTATTAGTATCATACATCCCGTCATTTTCTTCAGTGCTATTATCATTCTCATTGTAAAAGAAAACTTTCAAATATAATTTCCGAATAAATTTTTTAAGGTCAAAATAAATATCACTCAAAGAGGAAAAAAACGTAGGTACAAATTTATTCCCCTTCAGTAATATTGAATTCATAGCTTGGTTAATAACCAAGCTAGATAAGTTAACCACACACAAACTATCACCATGTAAACAATTAGTGTGTGTGTTGTTCGTTGGTTTAGGAATATTCACTGAAGCAACTCATAATATCTTCTTTCCGACACTTGAGAAGAATCCCATTTAAATAATTTCATCATCCTAGCAATTGTGCCCCCAAAGAACAATTCTTCAAAAGGAGATTCAGGGTTAATGGACTCCTCTACACCAGAAAGAGAATCCAAAGATAACGGCATCAGTGAAGATTAGGACAAAGACCCCTCACCAGCCAAAGAATCCCCATCTGAAGAATCTGGAACCCTAAACCATTTAGAAGGGGTAGAATTCCAAGGTAGAGCAAGCACTGAAACCCCCTGAGGAGGCTTTAGGGCCATTAAGGCAACTAACAAACCCCTGAGTAAATTTCTGCCATTCCCTTTGAAGATCCATAGGACAGACTGAAACATGCTTCAGTCTTTGTCTTTTCTTAGAAGGACATCAGATTCTGACCCTTGGTGAGATTCAAGAAGAGACCCTAGAACTTCCTTCTTGACCAATATCTGAGGGAATCCCTCAAGGACCCTCTGAGATAATCAAACATAGTTACCCCTCAATGTCCAGAGCAGACAGTTGTCAAGGCTCAGAGGATGTGAGAAAAAGATGGATCCATGCAGGCCTCTGGCAGGGTTGCACAAGAGGTATCTGACGCAAACACTGAATGACCTGCAGAGCTATTACCTGCTTCTAGAAGGATGTCTAGTGGAGGCTGAATGACTAAAGAATTCAGCCAAGACTCCTTGGCCTTCTTCTTACCTAGTGGGAGTATCTCAGGGTTAAAGGATTCTGCCACTGTACCCTGGGATAACTGTCTAAGCCATTGGTTTTCAAGATAAACTGCCAATGAAGACAACCAGCTTCTGAGTGTCTTAGGCACTACAGATACTACAAGCGGTATGGTTATGGTAAGCACCCAAACAAAAACAACACTGTTTGTGACAATCCTTATGGGGAATCTGCCTCCTACACTGACATTTTCCCCTCTTGGATGACATGAACTCAAGGTAGTGATACAAAATACAAGACCAAGAAAGTAAATTTTAAAAAGAAATCCAAAAATAAAAAATAACTTCAAGGCTGCACTTATTTGGTGTTGCTAAATATTCAGTACAACAACAAAATGTTCAAAACAACTGGCAACAATGGCATTTGAACTGGCGGCAAAAGAATTTCAGAGTAGTTGCAAGTGTACATCCCTTTTATGCCCTACATTCTGTGCAGAGAGAATAAATGTGATGTACAGCACAAACAATCTTTTTTCAAGCTTATCTATACTAGACAAGTGATGGGCTGCCCAGAGCAGGACTTCCCTTCTATAAGGAATACTGCAACAGTGATATAGAAGGACATCATTTATGCTGCATTAGTTAAATCACCTTTGCAAAGCCAAATCACCTTTGCAAAGCCAGCCTTGACAAACTACAATGTTTTTGCTTTCATTCTTATTGGTACATCTTTAACAGGCACAAAACAAAATGACAACCGTATTATTATGTTTATCTTATATAGTGTTTCTAAATTAATTATTCCAAGTAGATTTCGCACTAAGTCTTAAAATAAGAGCATAGAAATAATAAATCTGATTGCAAGGTTCAATCAAGTAATTTGTAATTTATTCAGACTTATAGCCTTTCTCCAGCTCTTCTGGGACTTCCTCAGAGTAATATATGATTCATTTATATTTTGGTTGGTTGTTTTATAAATAACATGTCACCAGAAGTTAATATTACTCTGAGCCAGTCCTTGTTGAGTGGGATGAAAACGTTAAGTCTAAATAAATTAAGACAACAAATTACTGCTGGAAACTTGCAATTGAAGTTATGTATGCATGTATGTATGTATGTATGTATGTACATACTTATTTATTGCACATTTGTCATCATTGTGGTTAAAATAAGAACAATCATAAATAAACTTACCTGATTCTTTACTAAACTCTCCATCTGGGCATGCTACACATTCAAAGCAACACGTGGGCTCACCTTCTATAATTCCTTTTCTTGTGCCTGGTTGGCAGTCCATACTGCAATTTGAAAAAGGTACCTAAAAGACAGAAATCTAGAATAAGGCAGTTTGTTAGGGAAAAAAATAAAGCCTTTCTATACATAATATTGTACATCCCTATATTTTTATCAGTTTTTAGTTCTGTTAAGGTGTTCTGCCTCCATTTTGCCATAAAGCAGCATTTCTGTATTTTAGATCAAGCCTGGAAGTTGATGCCATAAAAATCCATGTAGTTTATCATTTTTCAGTGATGTAATGATTTCCCAGTTTCTGCCCATTCATACATTTTTACAGATAAAAAAAGAAAAAAAAATAATAATGATGTCATTTCAGCTAACTCAGAGGCCTGAAACAATGGTATTATTTGTGATGTTTAATGCTTGTTGTTACCAATGATATCAGGCATTGAAAGGGGATTTGTCAACTTAATTTACTTATTTATTAAATCCATTCCACATTTTGTAATGTTTTGCCTTATCTAACATTAATTTCCTGATTATTTTATTTGCTCTTGAATCTCTTTATGACATCATTTGTGAAATTAAATTACATGAAACAGTGTTATCAATTTTCACAGTATGTGCTATGAGGGATCTACTTCACAAGCTTGAATTTTCAAAACTTCAAACTGCAAATGGTTGAGACCATAAGATCAATGTTTTAAAACTTTGAAATTGTAATAAAAAAAATGTTAAATTTTTGCAGTGGGGCAAGCCCTCGGCACACCCACACCCCCTGCTACATAAATATACCAACTCCAAGATTGCACTACAGTGAGAAAAATGGCAAATTTGCCGTTCTGTGTTGTACGGTGATCTCCATTCAAAATGTTGAAGCTTTGAGCTTATGAAGGGAATCCACTATGAGACATTATTTTTTTATTTCATAAGGCTTTCCCTAAATTCCTGCCTGGTCACAGAACTTTTGGCTGTTTTGTTCTCATATACCTGTGTTTGTAAACACCTGTTTTTTTTTTCCCTGGGTTGGGAGGGTGGCCTAATGGTTAAGGTGTTTGCCTTGCAAACACAAGGTGCAGGGTTTGAGTCTCACAAGGGATAATTGGCTAGGCTTAAAAATGGCTCGAAAGGGCAGTTAGCCTAGTACTAACCTATGAACCTATGAACCTATGAAGAAGCAGCCAGATCTTGTCATTATTCACAAGGATACTGTTTGAGAACATTTTCTTTTGTCTAACTTTAATTTCATAACTGATTATTTTACTTTTGTAGCTTTTTATGCCATTATTTGTGCAATTAACTCACATTAATCAGTTTTATCATATTTCACTTTATATGCTGTGAAACTTATTTTTTTTACTGCATAAGACTTTCTCCAAATTCCTTTGTGACTGATCATATAGCAATTTTAGCTGTTTTGCTCTCATATAAAAGTATTTGTAAACATGTCTGTTTCCCCCTGAAGAAGCAGCCAAATTGTGTCATCAATCAAACAGATACAATCTGGGAACACTTGACTGACATTTTAATTGCCATGGTGTTTTCCGGGAACAGTCTTGTAGGCCTGATGAACATTTTATCACTACTCCTTTAAGAAAACATCCGTGTTCATTTTTGAGTAATGTTATGCTTGAATGAAATTTTAGTTACTTTGTGAATTCTGTAAAGATTGAAAGTAGTATCTCATAACCGAGAGAGCCAATTAAAGGTAATGATCACTTTTCAAAATGTGAAGAAGGTATGAAATGACACTGCTCAGAAAAGATATTGGATAAAGATATTGGACAGATTTCAAAAGTATTTCCTCCTTTGGGTGAATACTTTACAGTTTGGCAAAGGCTAGTTATAATAAGCTAGAAATGCCACGTAATGAGCCAGAAAAGTTATTCACATCTTTCTGGGAAGTCTTATGGGTGGGGATGTGGTGGTACAAAGCTATCCATGTAAACTATTAAGTTTGGCTTAAGAAATTGCTAATAGTAAATTAGCATTTCTCTTAAAAACAGAATTATAAATATTTTACCCCATCTAGCTGAACTCAGCTTTCTATCAGATGTAAGATATAAACATTTCTGGACAACTCCAAGTCACACTGATTGAGCCCTGCCTCAGTAATTACAGTAATACAATGATGAAATATTGTAACAATATTCCCTGTTTACTCATTTTATTTTGGATATTTATGCACAAAATATTACAATTTGATTTTTATGTGATCTTCGTGTATAGCTTTGCTTAATAAAAATGATATCAGAGTTCATAGGTTCATAGGTGTTTACTAGGCTAATGACCAAAAGGGCCTTTTTAGGCCTAGCCATGCATCCCAAATCTCTGATGAGTTCTGATACCCTTGATAAGTGTAAGCATGGGCCTAGGAGATGAACCATTTACAGGTTACCTGTTTGCATCAGAGACATAGGTGCCAAACCAGGGATAATTTTCCTGTTTCCTATCCAATTGTCCAAGTTGCACTTAAATTGGGTTAGGGAGGAACTCTGCTTCACATAGATGGGGAGCCTGTTCCATAGAAGGGATAGTCTCTGGGATACACACCTATCTCTCCAGTAGGTCCTATTTATATCACAGGAAAGGTTTAACTCTTTGGAATGGGTAATTCTGGTACTGTTTGTTTTGTGGATATGCAGGAAGTCCATCATAGTAGGGTCTGACAATGCCCTGTATGCCAGGCATAGATATCCCCTCAAAAGCCTGTAGAGACAGAATATAGGGATGGGGCCTTGAGGTGGTCTGCATAAGACATATTAATTAATATATGTATTATTTTAGTGAAGAACCTCTGTGGACATTCCGGTTGCTGGATATGCCTGGTTATGTACATACCAAAGGGGGCATTGTACTCAATAATAGGTCAGATGAATGCCGAATACAGTGGAACAATGACTTCCTTGGACTTAGATGCCATACCTTTGTTTATAAGTTGCACAACATAGAATGATTTCCTCACCACTGTAGACATGTGATGAACAAAGGCTAGATTACTACTTATGTGTGTCCCTAATTTCCTGACTACTGGGTCAACTCTAAGGAGTGTGTTGTCAATATGATAGTTACCAGGGACGGATTACTTCTCAAAGGATACTATTATGCATTTTTTTGGCATTTAGTTTTAGTCCGTGACTCTGACACCAGTTGTTTGTCTGTGTCAGCCCCTCCTGGAGAATATTTGTGATCGTGTGAGATTCAATGGCAGCTCTTAATTTGCAATCATCTGCAAATTTAGTCAGCCAGAGACCACTGACATTGGCCTTGACTTCTGAGAAGTAAATGCCAAAAAGTAGCGGTCCAAGGACTGATCCCTGAGGGACTCCACTTGTGACTGGCCTCTTTCTAGAGGTGGACTTCCCAATTCTAACTTCCTGGGTCCTATCTGTGAGCCAGTTGACTATCCACTGGGTGACATATGGGTTTGTACCTAACCTCATGAGTTCATCAACAATGCCCGAGTGGGGTATTGTGTCAAATGCTTTGGCCAGGTCAAGGTAGGCAGTGTGAATGATTTTGCCCTCATCCATTGCTTCGGTGACTTTCTCAAAGAAGTCCACCAGGTTGAGTAGGCATGCTCTGCCCTTTATCAAACCAAACTGGGTTGGGTCTAGTGTCTGGAGGTTTACTATACCTGTGTTGATCATCTCCATTATACTTTTTTCCATGGCTTTATATACAAGACTAATGAGACTTATGGGTCTGTAGTTTCTATGGTCTGTAGATGGCCCACCTTTGTGCAGAGGGATGACTGTTGCATTTTTCCATTCATAAGGCACAAAGCCTATTTGGAAGCTACGGTTAAATAGTAATTCCAGAGGCCCAGATAATCTATTGTTTATATTTGTTTATTTATCTAATGTTTCATGCTATTTAGAAGGCATCCTGGGATATTGTCTGGGCCCACTGATGCAGTGTTCTTGGTCTTAGAGAGAGCATTAAGGACCTGTTCCCTAGTGATAGTAGTGGGAGGTATATTTGAATATATTATCGAAAGGAAGGTTGAGGGGGAGAGAGGAGTAAAGTTGGATCTGAATTTATCAGCCAAGAGGTTTGCTATATCTTCTGGGCCAGTACAGGTGGCTCCATTTACAATGAACTCTGCACACAATTGTGTATTGCCTTTGAGGTTGTGGACATAGCTAAAGAATGCTTTGTGGTTGTTCTTGGCCTGGGATGCCAAACTTACCTCAAATTTGGCTTTGGTAGACTTTATTTGTCCTGTGAGATGTTTGTTTAGTTTAATGAGAGTACTTTTATCCTGCTGGGTGCTGCCCCTCTTAATTTTTGTCATGATTTTCTTCCTCCTGTTATACATCCAATTGATTTTGTGATTCCACCAGGGTGGCTTGTTTTTTGAGTTAGTTCTGTACTTCTTTCTGGTGGGTATAGCTGCCTCTATACAGCTATTAACATGCTTGTACAGGGTTTCTATAAACAGTTCTGCATAGGCAGAAGTGTTGTCAGTGTTTATACGGCCTTCAAATGTTGGCAGGTTCTCACTTAATAGCAGGAGGTTAGCTTTAGAATAGTTCCTGAATATTCCCAGTTTAGCCGGGGGTCCAGGTTTTATTTTTACTTTAATGGAGCTCATTTTGTGGTCTGACCTTACCAGGGAAGGCATTACAGTAAGGGGTGTGCAGCACTCTCCCATATTAGTGAGGATCAGATCCAGTATAGTTGCACCCCTAGTTGGTGTATTGACTATCTGGTCCAGGGAGTTTGTGTTTACAAAATCCAGGAATCTCTGTGCATGTACATTTGATGTTGTATAGGATTCCCAGTTAGTAGTGGGGTAATTAAAGTCAATCATAAATATGGTATTGGGTTGGATGGTTAGTGTTTCTGATAAGTTTAAATACATGGTATGGGTTTCCTGGGTCATAGAGGGGGACCTATTGCTTGCAAGGAAGTGGTACTGGATTTTACCTATTGTGATTTGAACATGGAGCAGCTGAAGTGCATTGTCCTGTTTGACTACCTTTGAAGTATATTTATTTTTTATGTAAATAGACACCTTCACCTTTAGTCCCTGCCTGTGAAGTAGCTGGTTTAAATGTGTGGAAGGCATTATAACCCTGCACTGTTGGTGTGCTGTCTGTGGCTTTAAACCACATCTCTGAGACTGCACAGACAACAACATTCTCTAGGGTAAAGAGAGCTTCCAGGGAGTGGAGTTTTTTGTTTAGGCCCCGAACACTGAGCAGTAATACCTTTAGATTTTCTTGGTTTTGATTTGCTATGTCAGAAGTACTTTTAGTTTGACATTGCATGAAAAAGGCACTATGGGGGAAGACAATGTTTTAGCTAATATTCAAAAGCCTAGAGGGGAGAGGTGCAGACCATCCCTGGCAAAGCAGCTGGTGTCAGTTTATAAAGACATGACATATGCCTCTCCTACTCAAATATTTATTTACCCTTTTCTGACTGCAGTGGCAGCTGGTGACTTCAAATCGAAGGGGGATTGCAGGAGACAGCGGAATGGGTGGGGCTAATGGGAAGGGGTGCGGCCAACTAGAAAGAGGAGGAGCTATGCTCAAAACTATAAAAACTGGAACTTTAATTAAATATGCTGCCCTGGGTGCCAAACTGTCATTATGAGAGTCCAATCAAGACAAAATGAAGTGTAGAAGAAAAAAATATATTTCAATGCATTGGCTGCATGACAGCTTACTTAATATCTAGATGGAAACAAAAAGATTGTGAGGCATGAAAAAATAAATTACTTTTTAAATACATTACTGGATTGCCAGTCAAAATCAAGTACAAGACAAACAAGCAGCACTCATCTCAAACCACTTCTCTTTGCACTGCAGTTCTAATTATAATTTATATTCATGTTTATAAAAAGTACCAAGTAACATGCTGAAAGTAGCAATGATACACCCACTTGTAAAAATATTTCTTATCGAAAAAAGACCTGCTGCCTGACAACTATCTACTTGTTTCATTGGGAAAACATGATCAAAGTAAAAAATTAACAGCAAACAAGAAACAAGCTCAATATACATTTCTTAAAGGATTACTGCACAGGTTATGGACCAGACATGATAGATTGGCATTCTGTTTAGTTTACGGGTAAAGCCTGCAAAGATGACGGCAAGGCTCCAACAAAGCTTCTTAAAATACTGTAATCCTGTCCTTTATTACAAATACATATCCATTTCAATAGCCAAGACTTATATGTTATCTAGCTATGTAAGTATTCGCTGCATGGCAACAACAAAAAGGCTTTCAGTGTTGGTAATTCTTTAACAGTAAGCTTACCTGCATCTTACAATCTCAGACAAACTTACCTGATGGTCATGAAATCATTGCTACTTAAACATAGAGCAACAGGCACTTTCTGAATAATAAGAAGCATAATCAACCATATAAAATATGACAGAAAACCAGAACATTCTGCAAAATCAAGCAAGACAGATGAAAAGCCACTGTAGTACTTGTGTCTACCTTGGATGGGGGGGGGGGTACTCTGCACACTTACACTGCATAACTGCCCCTTGCTTTGCTTGGACAAATCCAGAGTCACTACATGGGGGAGTGGGGTGCAACATGTATGTCACAACTTGAAATGTCTCTGGCTGACTGTAATGGCCCTGACACATTTCATACCTCTCAACCTCATGAAGAAATCTGGACAAAGTCAGGCCCAAAATTAAGGACAATGCAAGTAGATTAGTATGAATTTTCTGAAGGGTATGAAATCTGAAATTGAAATGTCTGTCATTATTTTCTTACTTCAGTCTTTAATGATTTGCCACTAATTTGCCAAAAAAACACAATTTTATGAAAAATGGACAAAAAATGTGATGTAAAAATATAAAATAGCCACACAATACAGCTGGGAACCTGTCAAAGAAGCACTTTTTAATATTAGCACTGTTAGCTTGAGCAGCTGACAAAATAAACTAATCTACTTGCATTTCTGAAATAAAAGCATCTCCCCCAAGAAACTATCATTTTAGGTGATTTCAATATTGACTGGCACTCCTGTTCTGGCAACCATCCAACCCATCATGTAAACCTTCATGGCTTCACTCAACTAGTCCAGTCACCAACCAGGATAAATAAAAACTCCAGCAAGCACACTACCCTGGATTGGATATTAGTCAGTAAGAGCCCCCAGTCATATATAACAGACTGCTTATCAGATAGCCTCAGTGATCACTCCCCAACATTCCTACACAAAAAATACCTATACCAAGCTAAACCTGTCATCTACCATCAAATATGTAAAAAACTAAACTTTAACCCACTCACATTCATCTCATCCCTGAAAGAATGTAACTGGCATCCTCTAAAGTTCCTCAGTCTTGATGACACAATTGAATTTTTTTAATTCTACCTTCCTGAGCATCCTTAATTACCATGCCCCCATAAGACTTTCCAGAATCAAAGCAAAACCCTCCCCATGGCTACAGAAAACCACTAAGTCAGAAATGAAAAACAGGGATAAAGCCTGGGAGCACTGGCGCAAAACCAACACCCCCTCAACTAGACAGAAATTCCTAGAACTACGCAATAGAGTAAAAAAGCTAATAAAACAGGACAAATTCCAATACTGCCAGTCTGCTCTAGACTCCTCCCAACTCAGCCCCAAACAGTTCTGGTCCTCCATAAACTCCATCCTCCACCCAGGTAAAGTCAGTACCCTTCCTCCTAACATCACTCACTCCTCAGAAAATATTGCTACCTCATTCAACACACACTTCACACAAACCATATTAAACAACACAACTCCCCTCCCCTCCAACCCACACCTTCAACTAGTAATCTCCCCACTGCCTTCTCTTTTTCTCCTGTACCTACCTCCAACATAAAAAAAACTCTTAACTAAACTTAAGCCCACCAAATTAGCAGCAGACAACCTCCCAAGTGAATACCTACAAATTGCAGCTGATGCTCTGGCCTACCCAATATCCATCTTGATTAACCGATCTCTGTCAGAAAGTTATGTTCCCACACTGTGGAAAATATCACATATAATTCCCCTCCACAAAGGCGGACTCTCCACAGAACTAACCAATTACTGCCCCATAGCTATTCTCTCTCCACTCTCAAAAATACTAGAGAGATGCATACACTCTCAGGTCTCAGACTACCTCCTTACTAACAACTTCCTTTCCAATACTCAGCATGGTTTCCAACCAAACCATAGTACCACCACTGCCTTACTCTCCTTTACTAACACTATCCTTCAGCATAAAAACAATGGTTATCTCTCCTCTGCTACTTTCCTAGACCTATCTAAAACATTTGACATGGTCCCACACAAACAACTTATCTCTGTCCTCAATAACCTATCCTTCCCACAATCAGTCACCAACTGGTTTCAGAGTTACCTGTCTGACCGCCAACAATCCGTTGTATGGCAGAATGACATATCTCCCCAACTACCTGTCTCCATAGGGGTTCCCCAAGGATCCATCCTTGGACCCCTACTCTTCTCTGTTTTCACCAATAATCTAGCCTCTGCCACCAAACATGGCACACTCATACAATACGCAGAGGACTCAGCCATCATCTGCTCAGCCCAGTCCCTAGCAAAACTGCAAAAAGTCACACAGGAAGCCTTTTCCACTGTTGAAACTTGGTTATCCGATGCTCAATTAATACTCAACCCAAACAAAACTAAACTACTCATCTTCCAACCCACCAAACATACTCAAAACAACTCTCACTTTAACATCACAGCAAAAGACAACACCACTATATACCCAACTGAACACACCAAATTGCTAGGACTGGAAATAGACAATAAACTAAAATTTGACATTCACATATCCATGACCATAACAAAATCCACAAAAAACTAGGAGCGTTATACAGAAATAAGCAACTTCTCACCAAAGCAACAAAGATTTCAATAGCAAATTCCCTCCTTATCTCCACCCTACCTTATGCCTCTCCAATATATACCAACCTAAGGCAATGTGATCTAAACAAGTTAGAGGCCTGATACAACAAAATCACCAAATTCGCCACAGGGGCATCCTACCGTAGTCACCACTGTCTCTCACTTGCTGAACTGGGCTGGCTTGAACTCCCTCACCTCCTTCAATGGTATCAACTCTCACTCGCCCACAAACTAGTAAACCATCCACTAAATGTCCCATCCCTCCAGAATCTACTTCAACCCTATCGCACCACCAGACCACTAAGATCCAGCAACAAAAATCACTTGCAGATCACTAAAGCCAATAACTCTGCTGGTGAAGCACTATTCTCAAGCGCCATAGCCAAATTATGGAACTCCCTCCCACCCACAATTACCTCCGTACCATCATGCACCCACTTCAAAACTTTACTTAAAGCACACCTAAAAACATGCTGGCTATGCCCTTGCAACTCCCACTCTAATATCACCCACCCCCATCCAACCACTACCTTTCTTTCCACTCCACTAACTACCTTGATTATAGCAAGCTCAGATGCTCATAAACTAATAAATAAATTATACAGCATGAACTTCTTATTGTAACATTTGTTAATGTCTGTTATGTACTTCACAGATAGATTCTAGTTGTCTACTGATGTACTATGTTCTTCATCTGTAAATATGTTGTAAGTAATATCTATGTAAATTGTTGATTGCTGTGTAATCCAATGTATCTACTGTCTGTTTTAACTGTGGAGCTTTTCTCCCCGGGCCACCGCTGAAAATGGACCTACGTCCAGTCGGACACTCCCGATCAACATATAGAAATAAATAAATAAATAAATAAATAAAAAGTAATCTATAACTCTGATTATTACAGTTATTTATTAATTGTAAACCCTCCATGTTTTCTTCCAAAATTTACATTTTGCGGAGGGATTAGAGGGATGGCAACATTTTGAGCCAAAATTGGGGACAGTTGAGATGTCTGGATATGCCCAATTCTATAAAACAATTTGCACGTACCTCTCAACCTATTAATGCAGGAAATCTGGACAATGCCAAATATACTGGGGGAACATACAAACAGTACTAAAAATTGCTCTTGTATAAACTTAGTTGATAGAACAGGTCTTGCTTTAGCATGCATTTTTCTGAAGGTTATGAAGTATGAAACCCAATGTCTGTCATTATTTAGTGACTTAATTCCTAAATGATTTGCCAGAAAACCACAAGTTTTATAAGGAACAAACCAAAAATAAGAAGCAAAAAATCTATTCATTCTGTGAAAATCTGGACAGTTGAGAGGTATAGTTCAGCTGAGCCAGGGCTGTCTCAGTTTGCCATCCTTCCCCCTCACAAAATCATGGTCGAATGGAGCCACCCCCTGCAACTATTCCAATGTCCCATTACTTGGCTATTTTGCCCCATTTACCATAAACACTGCAATGTGCATACTGCTTTACTTCTACGATGATTTAGATTTTATTTGAAAGTTTTATTTTGTATTTTACAGCACAAACACTAAAACATCTGCTAAACAAAGCAATGCAGTCTCACAGCAAAATAGACTTAGCATTAAAACTATGCCCTTGAAACTCACATTCATTGAAACAGCAGTCAAATCCACATTCAAAGAAAATACATTTGGGTAGTATAAAGATTAACTTTGGGCTGTTTTCAAATGATAGGCCCCTTGCACACAAAACATACATGTGTTGTGTGATACACCTTCCTGATTGTATTAAATTATATTCCTTGTGTAATACAGTACAGTTGTTAGAGGGTGTTTTAAATTTATTGTTTTGAACATTTTTCCAGTAAACAATGAAACAAAATGCATGCACCAATAATGATAAAACTGCCCAACTGAGAAAATTTCCATTATAAAAAAAGTCTACTCAAACTTATACAATACACCAGTATCAGTAAATATGCACAATCTCTGCAGAAGTAAGTCATCTAAATAATTCCACATTAAAGAGATCTGTAACTAATGAAGAGGTTGCTGCTAGTTAGTATCTTCGCCAAAGAGGACATTTTCAGTACGGCAGCATCCACCCCGTGGGGAGTAGAACCCACAGCTTTCTGCATCAAAAGCAAGTATGTAACCTGTTGTGCTATTAACAATGCAAGCAGACTCAGTATAAGCAGCACTAAACTTCTCTTCCCCTGCAGCTTTCACCTCCTTGTAAAATCTACTCAATACTCAACTGTATCTCAACTTTGCAGCACAACAAATCTGGAAAAAGCCAAAATTTATTGGGGGGGGGGACAAAAGCCCAAAAACCAGGGACACAAATATTGCTTGTATAATCTTGGAAAGTTGGTAGAATAAAATGCTGTATTACCACCATACATTTTATTGCCCAGTCTTGAATCCAGATCCCTGTGCAAAACAGTCAGAACAACATACCACTATGCCAAAACAGCTGCTTTGTGAACAGAGGAAGACTTAAGCTTAAATGGCTATCATTTAGTGAATTCAGTTCTCACTATAGCTGTCAACCTCTTAGCACAAAACATCTGGACAAACCCAGTAATGGGGGAATACAGCCCTCAGACATATCCAGTGAATTCAGTTCTTGCCATAGCTCTCAACCTTAGCACAGAAAACCTGGACGAAGCCAATAATGGGGGAATAAAGTCCCAAAAATAGGGACAAATTTCAAATATTCATCTTATAAACTTAGAAAATTGCTAGAATAAAAGGTTTTGTGTTACTATGTACTTTCTGAAGAGTATGAAGTCTGAAATTCAAATGTCTGTCAATTTTATTTATTTAACATCTGTTAACCAGGAAAGTCTGATGAAACAAAAAACTATTTTCAGCAGAGGCCCAGGGAGAAATACTGCAGACATGTCTTTGTAACATGGGAGGACACCAGAGCAAACCCACGGAGGAGATGCAGACTCCACACAGAAGGCACCCCAGCCAAGAATCAAACCAGAAAACCTCTAGCTGTGAGGCAACGCAACCACTGCACCATCAAAGCAAACTCACACAGGACATGCAGACTCCACACAGAAGGTACCCTAGCCAAGAATCAAACCTGAGAACCAGCAGTTGTGAGGCAACAATGCTACCACTGTACCATCAAATATCTCAGATTTTAAGTATTCAGAAACCACGGATGTTAAGAGGAACAGAACAGAACAAAATATGAGGCAAAAATCTGCAAAATTTCACAAATGGTGGTGGGTAGGGAATTCAGGCTCTTGTTACCTGCACTCAAGGTACAGGTTTCAAGTGTGATCTCTAACCACCACCAGATTACATGTTCACCCTAGCCACTGCAATTGGGGCATTTACACACACACCCTACCTGCCATGCATCCATCCATGATCTATTCAAATAAACCAGCCATACGCCACCTGAAGTCATGTTGTGCTCAATAATCTACATCCAGTCAAAGTAATGGTCCCATGCATCCTTTATAGCCAATCCCTGATGTCAATGGTCCCACGAGAGAGAACATGTCCTTCCCAGCCTGCAGACGTCGCAGTCCGAATCCTTTCCAGGCTATGCAGATAACTGCATAGACTTCTGTGATATCTGGAGTGAAATGTTGAGCAGTAAATTCAGAATGCTGATGAGACAGTGTGGGATTTTGTGCACATGCTCCAGACTGCTTCACTAGCAGTCTGACATTGGGAAAATGCGCGAGGGCGCATGCGCGATTTTCGGGACTCGCTTTTATTTTATTTTCATTTTTGTTTTACTTTTTATTTTACAGCTGGGAGGGCTGCAGTCCTGCAGTCCGATAGCACAAGCCACCCATGGTGGACTGGGATAGTCCAGCTAGGTTAGTGGCCTATTTTCAGGAGAGATCCAAGGTAATATTAGGTTAATTAACATACTCTTTCTGACAAGTTGGGGGGATATTTTATATCCACCTAGTCTATCACCAATTTAGAGAACTGGGACCACAGTTTAATATCTCATTTGAAAGGCAGCACAAAAAGGAGTGCAGCAACCCTTAACTCTGCTCATTAACATCAGAAATCTAGTTATATGGACTGGGAATGGAGAGATGAAGGGTCTGAATGGAAAGATGATAAACCAGGAAGCAAGCAAAGGAGAGTAGTATTGCTGGAATTGAATTAATCCTCAAGTTGTGGTGAGTACCTTCATGAGGTGGTCCCTATTTTTCACAAAATCTCACTAAGATGACACTGATATATAGACTATATTTTATATAGCTTATATCATGGACAGAAATGGGTTAAAAGATAAAAAAGCTGGATGCACAAGACCTAGAATAAAAAAGTGCCTAATTTTTGTAGGTGCACTGGTACCAGGACTGGAAAAAAAATCACATTGCAGAATCATCTAGATACAGAAACATTCCTGCAATGAGGCTAGGCCAGGTCCCAGGGGAGGACCCCCCCATTGTAGAAGGAAGTAGCAGTCCACAAAAATCACAAAAACTGATAAGCCAAAAAAGAGTCATAAAGATGATAGAGTAGACTATTGAGGACAAGAAATAAATTATGCATTATTACTATTATGCAAGAAGCTCAGAATTTCCAGACAGAAGATATACAAAAAGACTAGCAATAAAATTAGAGGAAAGAAAATACATCCACAAGAAAAAACTGTCAGAAGCTTCAAATAAAAATGTGTGTTTATTAATACAACAGAATTATGAAAAACATTAAATACATACCAGGAAACCTCAAGTTAGTTGGAAAAAGAAGTGACTGAGGAAGTGCAAAAATATACAGAACAAAATCTAGAGACTTTTGAAAAGTATAAAAAGAAATATGGACATGAGAAAGGAAGATGATATATCTGATATGGTACAATATTTATGCAAAGGAGAAAGCCAAATTAATCACTACAAAAAAGGCAGTCCCAAAGATATTCAAAGAGAAATACAGGCAAAGGCATCCAAATATGGAAAATTTCACAATAATAAAAACAAATCACAAACAGGGAGCATAGAACATAAGATTAGTAAAGTAGAAGTAAAAACAAATATAAGTTGAAGTTACAGAATACTTGTGAAGTGAAGGATTTAGTGTACAAAGTCCCAACATGGGTTACATCACAGTATGATGGAACAACGAGTCCTCGGAGTAAGGAGAAACAAGAGGAGCAGGAGACATCTGAAGAAAAAATATGGACATGGGAAAGAAAAAGATATTTAATATGGTGCAATATATATACAAAGGAGAAAGCAAAACTAATTAATACAAAAAGAGCAGCACCAAAGAAATTTGAAAAGAAATTTAGGCAAAGACACCCAGTCATGTACAATTTTACAATACAAAAAATAAGAAAACAAAGAGGAATAGTAGAAAAGAAAATTAGTAATGGAGAAGTTAAAGAAATAGAAATTGAGGTTATGGATTACCTGCAAAGTGAAGGAATTAGTGTAGAAAATCTAACTCAGAAAACATCACAGCAGGTAGACCAATGGATCCCCAAATTACCCAGTGGAGCGGGAAAACATCCGAGCAATTACTGTATGAAGATACTTTATAGTCTTCCATAGGAAACCAGTACAAATATTCAGTTGGAGTTGCACAGCAAGGGAAGGAACAGTACACTGTAGCAACTGTGATGCAGTTAATGTTGTGGAGTGACAGGCCAATGAGTTCCCATATGAAACAGCAATAGATGATACAGGATGAAACTAAAGAGAACATGGCACAGAAAGATGCTCTGGAACTTATAGAATGTCCACAGGAAATAGAGAACAAAGACTGTGCCCTCAGTTTAGAAGAAAATTATATAAGATAAGAGAAGAGTTGCTTGCTTTAATAGAGATGGGCAGACATATTAAAATCAATGAAAGAAATAGACTGCAAAATGTCAATAAAATCCAAAAAGTTAGAAGTTTGATAAAACAAATGAACACAGTAATTAGGACTATCCATAGAGTTTCATGCAATATAACAGAAGTAAATAGGATATATTACTGTGCAGCTAAATTAATAACAGATAAAGTCGTAACACAAAAACACAGGGTAGTAAGGGAAAGGAAGGGAAGAAATCGAATGCCATTATGGAAGTACTTTATAGAGAAGATTATAAAGCAATTAATACGAGAAGTGTCACTGTCAGAAGAGTGTAGAAGAGGGAACAGATCAACAAAAATACTCAGTAAGATAGATGTAATAAAAGCAATGTGCATTATCAGAACTGATCAGGATCTATTATGCACTATCACAAACAATAAACTTAAAATATCAGCACCAGCAGAAAAATGTAGAAAATATGCAGATTAAAAATAAAGGAAAAGTACAAAATAAGCAATTTATTGGTGAGCCAGAAAGGCTTTATAGAGAATTGGGAAACAAAGAAAAAGGTATTGAAACAGTACCAAAAAAGAAGAGAGATACATTTTGGAGAAATAGCTATGAAGACCCGGTGAAACATAACAAAGATGTTAAATGGATAGAAGAAGTAAAAGAAAGAAAGAATAAGAAGTTCAAATGTACAGGATATAAAATGGAAATGAAGTAATGGCCAGACATATTAAAAAAAAGTTAAGAAAAGCTCCTATATGGAAAACCCAGTACTTAACTTCTGGCTAAAAGTATTAACATCTTTACATGAAGATTTAGTCATTAGTAAGAACTATTTGTATGTGCACCCCAAACAAACACCAGCCTGGTTAACAACAGGAAAAACAACACCACTACTTAAGAGTAAACCTGCAAGCTATCCTAAAAATTGTAGACCAATAACTTGCCTTCCCATGATTATAAATTATACACTGGAATTGATGCCAACAGAGTTTGTAGTCATTTAAAAAAAGCTCAATCATGGCAATAAAACAAAAAGGTAAAAGAAAGTCATATGGAACAAAGGATTATTTGTTTTTAAATAAAGTCATAATGGAGAACTGTAAAAAGTGGAAGAATCTATGTATGGCATGGATAGACTACAAAAAAGCACTTGACAGTATCCCGCATTCTTGGATAAAAGAGTGCTTAAAAGTGTATAAGATACACCATACATTGATCGAGTACATTACAGTGAGCATGAAACAGTGGCAAACCACTTTGCAGTTAAGCGATGATGAAGAACAGATTATTATTTCAGGGATAAAAATTCAAAGGGTGATATTCCAGGGTGACTGTCACCACTGCTCTTTTGTCTTGCTTTTAACCTATTAAGCTGTCTACTTAACAGATTAGGTCATGACTACAATTTGTCTCCCAGAAAACAACAAAGTGTAAAGCTTCTCATCTTCTATTTGTAGATGATTTACAATTGTATAGTTCATCAGATGAGGAACTGAAAGCAAAAGCATGACTGCAAGTGGTCAAACCATTTTCAGGTGATATAAGAATGTCATTTGGTCTTGATAAATGTGCAAAAGCAACCTTTAAAATGTAGGAAAGCTGCAGTGCCAAGAAAACATCAGTATGGAACAGGAATGTGATACAAAGGAACTTGAGCAAGAGGGAGTACATAAATATTTGGGAATTGATGAAGGATCAACAATAAAACACGAACAAATGCAAATAAAACTTAGTAAGGAATGTTTTAGAAGACTTAAATTAATACTGAAATAGTGTTAACATCTAGAAACAAAGTTCAAAATGTATTTATTTATTTATTTTTTATTTATTTTACATTTGTTTACCAGGAAAGTCTGAATGGGCAAATTGCTCACTTTTTAGAGGAGGTCTGGGGAGAAATACTCCATACAGAAACATGATTAATAAAACAAGAACATGCTTATTACAGTACAAGATACAAGATAACAGTACAAGGTTAATAAAAACAGGAACATAGTCTTAAAAATAAACATTCAAAATATGCTTAAGAAAAATTTTTTACAAAAGAAAATTAGAGGTCAATATTGATAAGAGTTAATAAATCCTTTACCTTAAGGTATAATTTTAAGATCAAGTGAAACACTTGACAAATAGACTAAAGCAAGCATTTACGTGTATTGCACACAGAATATGTGAAGCAGGTATATGGTGGACAGTAAGATGTTTGGTCTATCCTGGGTCTGAACAGGTAAACTTCCAGGAGCTGGTTAAGTAGGTTCGAAGAAGGATTTTAAAGTTTCATTTACTGTCTGTTGTCCAGATTTCTAGATGAAGGCTGTTCCATATTTTTGCAATGGCACTAGAGTAGAGGGAGCCACCTGAACAATTCCTGCTTTGGGTTATTTCAACTAATAGTTTGTTGAAGGATCTTTGGAGATGATTGTTAGTGTAGTATTTAGAAGGGCTTGTAGAGCGAGTGTTTTTTCATGTTGGTATAGGATCTAGTGAGCAATTGTAAGCTGGTTATAGGTCAGTAAGTTTGCTAGTTCCAGCCAGGATAGTTGTTTGAGGGCTAGGCAGTGGTGGACCCTGAAAGCTGAGTCAGTAGCAAACTTTGCAACTTTTATAAACCAATTTGCTCTTCCTGCCCTAACTTGCAGTTTTGGAATGAATGACTGGCCCCAAAAGGAGTTGAATAGGTTGAACAAGAAAACAAAAAGGATGCTTCATGCTCATTAAATGATTTATAAAAATCAGTGCATGCCAAGATTTATGTTCCTCATTCTGAAGGACATATGGGTTTCCTCAAAAGTAATTACGGTTTACTATCAAAATACTGAAGTTCAAAAAAAAAAAAACGCACAACATCGAAAGGAAATTTTGAATGACTGCATATTAAGTAGACATAAACATCAAATCTGTTGAATGAATTCAGCAGATTCGACATTTATGTTGAATATCAAAAGTGACATCAGTGTGGGTGCAAAGGTAAGTTAAACTCTTACCCTGGCATTCATGTTTTAGCAGGGGGGACAAGCCCCCCTGCAAACTATATATTACAACTCTGAGATTGCACTACAATGAGGAAAGGGATACATTTCCCAATACACACTGTACTGCAATCTCTGTGCATAACACTGAGTGCATTCACTGATATTTACTCTTGCTTTCATAATGTTCATCAACACGGAAATCGGCCAACTGCCATTTGTCATTTCCATGTTCGCCAAACCTACCTTCAACATTTTGATAGTAAACCATTGATTACACATGTAGATCTGCAATCTTGGAACTGCATACATATCTGCTGACCTCACAAGACCCAATCATAGTGAAAGCTTTGAAATATGGGGAAAATTAGTCTAAGATGACTTTCCTGCTTAGTTTAGCAGAAGCATATCAGCATCAAGCAGGAACAGAAATCAATCCAGAAGTAGATAGAAATCAGGCAGCAAATGAAAGTGCCAAAAAAAAAAAAAAAAAAAAAAAAAAAGGATCAGATGAGAAGGCAATAAATGTGGAAAATCCATAAATATATATATATATATATATATATATATATATATATATATATATATATATGTAAATATAATAGTTGCAAGTATAGAAAACTCATGGAACAACCACATGTTAATCAGGACTGGATGTAGGAATGGTTAAGAAGAGGTGAATTTAAATCGAAAGATGAAAGGTTAACATTGGCGGGCAAAGATAGTGAAGTACGTACACATTTGTTTGCATATTCCATTGAACATGTGGGAGAAACAGACAGATGTAGGTTTTGTAAAACAGAATTGGAAACAGTCACACATCTTGTTGCTGGTTGTGACATAAAATAGCAGAAGGACTGTATACTGAAGGGCATAATAATATGGCAAAACGGTTGCATTGAGGATTGTGCAAACATTATAATACTGAAGTATCTGAAAAACACTGGAAACATGAGTCAGAAAGCATTACAGAAAATGATGAAATTTATGTTAGATTAGGGACTTCCATTTTAAAGTAGTTGTTAGACATTAGACAAGCTAAAGGGTAAAATAGGCCTAAAAATTATGTTTCATTTATGCATAAAAGACAGTTAAGCAGAAAAAAAGAATAACCTTGCTGGTCAAGCACGAGGGACAGTTTATTAGAAAGGAAAGATAAGCATAAAACGTGCAGAAAATACAGAAATACAGAATGTTCTTTTCAAGGGAAAGATACAATCTTGCCAGCTACAAAATGTTCCTTAATGGAATGTTAGATTAAGACCAGGCCTGGAAACCAAGGGAACCAAGGCTAAGAGGGCATGTAAAGCATTACAGGGTTTTGGTATTATTAAAATATACTTCTGATACAGTTATGGAAGTCAGTTAAGGTTAGTTAGTTTGTTTGACCTGACATTACAGAAAAGATTACAGACACTCGAGCATGAGCACTGAAGTCATGGCATATAAAGACTATTTTAGTTTACGTTGTTTAGGACAATCAGAATATGACATGCAGTAACTTTGGATATTGTTTATCAGTACTGTTAATGAAGACAGTATTTGGATATTGTGAACATCTAATAAAGCCTTATTAAATGAACTACAGTGTTTGGAGAATTCATTCTGATAAGTACACTGGACGTGGCTATAAAGGAGAGACTGGCACCTTTTCAGCATGGGTTTGGATAATTAACAGATAAAGACTTTTGTTTCAGTCTCATTTCAGTTGTTTCCAGTTAATTCCAGTACAGTACAGTCTTATCAATTCTTACAATGGCAAGCCAATATGAATGGGGTAAACAGTTAAAGTAACTCCCAAAACCCCAGAGAAGCTTACATCAGCAGTCAGACTACATATGTTCTACAAAAAATCTACAGAATAGCAGTGTTTTGTTTAAGGGAGGGTGGCCTAATAGTTAAGGTGCTTGCCTTACAAGCACAAGATGCAGGGTTTGACTCTCAGAAGGGATAATTGGCTAGGCTTAAAATGACTCGTAAGGGCAGTTAGCTTAGTACTAATCTATGAACTAGATGTGTTTTATGGACTACAAAAAGAAGTGTTTTTATTCCAGTCCAGTACTCCATGCTTTGTTCAACTACATGTGTTTTACAGAGCAAGTATTCCAAGCAGCCTTATCAGCAACACTTCAGAACATAAAACAGAAACAGCTGTAGCAAGTAACCCTTTCAAGTACAGTTTTAGTGTAGCAGCCAGCTTAATTTCAAGGTTTCATTGACAGTTTATAGTGACAGCAAATGTTTTATATGAGACTTTTCATCTGCATACCACTGTTTTTTCATAAATAAAGACACTCCCCGGGATTCATGAACCTTGCGCCAGGCGCACGCATGGCGTAGGCGCCACAATGCCAGACATGGCAGCCGAGCGATTCAGGTATGATCCAAACCCACGTGCATCAGCTGCGTACGCCGGAGTTGTGCCGCCTCTGGCGTAGGTATGTTAAATACCCCATGTGCGGTGTTGCACCATGCAAATGAAGGCAAGTAGCGATTCACGAAGTGGCGCGGGCGTAGCATAACAGCACGGCAATGTAAACCAAAAAAAACGGTTTACATATATCCAAACATGACATAGGAGTAACGGAAGGCTGCCAACGTCATGTGTCATAGTGGTGCAACATGGCAATGTGTAAAGAAATCGAGAATGTCAAAGGAAAACCTGCAGAAAATGTAAATAACAACATAAATGTCATGTACGAAGAAACCACATCAGAACCCCAGGACATGTCCGGAAGGTGAGGAACAATGAAGTAATATGACAATGCCATAAAAGAGCAGTATAAGACACATCAGCATCACAGCCACAATACACCATAGTATGAATGGAATGCCACAACCACAGCCCAAGGGTTGCCAAGGAGTGGCGTCGGTGTCTGGCGCCGTAACCATGTATTAGTAGTCAATGCCATGCAAATGAGGCAGATAATACTGAATCGCAAAACCCCTTGGCGTAAGGCTGCACCAAACGGCGCAGCGGTAAAACACCAAGAAGTGGCCTAGAGGGAACACCTGTCAATCGCAGAGGGTGTGCCGCTGTAGGAGGAAGCACATTGGAGCCCAGCAAACCTGGGCTGTACAATGCACATCACAGCATCAGGACCGGCGTGTGAGGAAATAGATGCGCTGAGAGTATACAATGCGCACAGATGCATGTGCACGAGGATGACGACGTTCCCCAAACCAGTCATGTGACGGCCGCCCCGTCAACAACCATGGATACAGGAAGGTGATGCGGAGAATATGAGGAAATGCGGAAGCAGTGTAATTGGAGTCGTAATGAGCAATTAACACCAATCAACTGACGGAGGGCAATCGGCGGCAGCTGACAACTCTGCATGCAGAAATCTACAAAACGGGAAAGGGGAGGAACATGAATGCAAAGAAAGTAGTGGATGTTGCAGAAATGCAAAGAGCGAAGAACCGATACAGCACAGCCAAGGAGAGAGTTAGCATAACGGCGGCAGACAAAATGCATGACATGTCATGTGCCTGCAGGATGCACTCCCGTAAATAGTAGGTGCAACGTGCAGAAACAGTAAAGTAAGGTGTAAAGCTAAACCAATTCAGGCAAGTGTAATGTAACACCAAAGGCAACAGCGTTGCAGTGCCAACGGTAAAACACGGTAGATAACCCACAGATATGGCAGCAGAGACACACCCAATGACATCACCGGGTGTACAGCACAACACTATAAAGTGGGAATGCACACAACACACAGCGCGAATTCCCAAACGCTGCGCCTACGTGTAAACACACGGGGAACTTTTAAAATGTATATATTGGGTGCTGCCATGGCCGTGATGCATCAGCATGTGCTAGAGACAGACGGAGTTGCGGAGGAGGGTGCCGACAACTACCGGAGGCCTCAGAGGAGAAGGAGAGTGTTCAGACCAAGGGTGACCTACCAGGGGCTGCAAGACCTGGAGATAGTAGAGAGTTACAGGGTGGACAGGGACACGTTACAGCAAATAGTGGAGCTGTGCCGGCCAAGCCTGAGAACAAGAGACAACAGAGGGGAGCCCATCCCAGTGGACACAAAGGTATGTGTAAGCTTGCGAATACTGGCAACAGGTACGTTTCAAAGGCCAACCGGGGATATAATGGGCATCTCACAGGCATCAGCATCCAGGGTACTACACCAGTTTCTGGATGCCATGTTATGACATGCCCATGAGTATATATACTTCCCCAGATCTCAGGAGGAGTTGGCTAGCAATATGCGCCACTTCCACCATGTGGCACAATACCCGGAGGTACTGGGTGCGATAGACTGTACCGCACATAGAAATCAAGTCACCACCCGGTGAGCAGGGTAGACACTACATAAACCGCAAGGGATTCCCCTCCATCAATTGCCAGGTCGTGTGCAATGCGCAGGGCATTATCATGGATGTGTGTGCTGGCAGCCCCGGAAACTACCACGACGCCCATATCTGGCATGCCTCACAGCTGTATCAGGTATTCGCCAGGGGGGACATCACACAAGGTCACCTTGTGGGTGATGCTGGCTACGCATTGGAGCCGTGGATGATGACACCCATCAGAAATGCACACACACACATGCAAGAACGCCATAATGAGGCACACGCACAAACCAGAATAATCATAGAGCGTGTGTTTGGGATGTTGAAATCACGGTTCCGGTGCTTGGATACATCTGGTGGAGCCTTGCAGTACTCCAGTACA
>NC_056736.1:382001574-382006574 GCF_019279795.1 Protopterus annectens
AGGAGAACAGTGTAGTACTAGCTATTGTGTTGGTAGGTGCTGCCACCTAGTGGCAAAAGAAAGGATAGCAAGCAGAAGTGTTAAGTCTTTGAAGTAAAATGATTATTCAGGGTTTAGAGACTGGAGGGGGGAGAGTAGCAAGCGGTCTGCGACAGACTGCTAAAGACACAAACTCGGGAGGGCAGACAAGCACAACATGGGTATTAGGAAGTAGTTTAATTACCTAGTCTATAGGTAGTTTCCTTTGGCTACATACATTCACAATAATTGTATTGGGGAGTCCTCATAATAGCAGCATTCAAGGTGACCCCGGCTAGCAGGCAGGTTCAGGGAGCCCTCTGGGTTAAGCAGGAGGTATCACATACAGTTTTAGCCCCTTTAAGAGAGACAAACAGGCATATACAACGCCCTATGGCTTGCACTCCTTAGCTAGTCAATTTGTTTAGTATTTGCCACTAAAAGTTACAAAAATAGAGATAAAAACATTGGTTGCCAGAACAAAGAAGTGAGACCCAAGAGGGGACAAAAGAGCAGCTGGTAGTTTTATTCTACCGTGACTGTTTTGTTGTTTTGTCGCCAAGGTGCATATATATTCCTATTGCTGTTACTAAGGTAAAACACAAATCAGCTGTGTTTTACAACAGCACATGGGAAAAAAACTTTGTAAGACATAAATCATGTACTTCCAGCATTTAAACAAGTATTAGCACATTTGGTGCTCTACGAGCACGTATTTAAACACAACACAGTGTTGTAAAAAAAAAAAAAAAACTACCGGGAGGCGAGTTTGAGCAACCTGACCACAGGACTGGCACCAGGGAGATGTGACCACATCAAGGATAAAAGAACCTATTTCCTCACCTGCCAACAAAAATACCAGCACAATCCACAAGAATTCTGGCAGTATATCAACCACCTCCTTAACCCCAGTAAAACCCCAACCCCTGCCCCCCTTACTACCAACTCCTCTGTGCCCTTAGCCTCACAATTTAATTCCCACTTCATCAACTGTATCACTTCTCTCCTAGACAACCAAACAATCCCACCATTCACTGTCCACTCCCCTACCTTTAATGACACAAACTTCTTCTCCTTTATTCCCTTCCCAACTCCTATGTAAATTAAAACCCTGCGGCTGATCTGCTGACCAACTTACAAACAAATACCTAAAACTAGCTGCCCCATCCATTACCTACCCCATATCAATACTAATAAACTGCTCTCTCGCTCTCTGAACCTTATGTTCTCAAATTATGGAAAATCTCTCATATCATACCACTTAATAAAGGCAGCCCTTTTAGAGACATAGCTAACTACTGTCCCATCACCATTCTGTCCCCTCTTGCCAGAATTCTGCAGAAATGTATCCAGCAGCAACTCACAAATCACTTCACTACCAACAACCTGCTCTCTAGCACCCAGCATGGCTTCAGGCTTAATCACAGTACTAACTCAGACCTCATAACCTTCACAGAGAGAGAGAGAAAAAAAAAAAAAAAAAAAATATATATATATATATATATATATATATATATATATATATATATATATATATATATATATATATATATATGTTGTGTATGTACTATATACATAAGAATTATAAAACTATTTCCACATATATGTAAGTAAGCATACCTATTATTCCAAGTGGTCTCTAACTCTGTAGCAAGAGATATAAGAGGTACAAAAGGGCAAGCGGGTAAACCAACTGCAAAGTATAGGATGATTTTTTTTTAAGAGGGGATAATGATAAAACATACAGAGACACTGAAAATTTGCAAAAATACCTCAAGGGGGTGCCTGACAGAAGACATCATGTCTGCAGCATGAGGTTGCAATACACACAGGATAGGCTTCAGATAACATTAGGCCTTTACAAAACTTCAAAATCAGTACTTCAGGTTAACTGATAACTTAAATGGGTACAATTACAAGTTGAGTATGCTGAGGTCATTATTATTAACATGAAGACAAGAGAATAGAAAATCAGATTTAGATAAAAGAGGTAGCATGCTGTGAAGGTGCAAACAATAGCACTGCTGTTAGAATAATTTCCACCTGAAAAAGGTATGAGATGGTCCTGAGCAGCTTAGGAGATTTCATTGTTGAGAATCACATCCAATGGATAGAAACATCAAAGATCTGGAAATACTGCTGATGTTGTGCAGAACAAAAGGTCTGCTAAAAATGCAGACAGGTTAATGTGGGAACAGAGGTCAGTTAAGTGGTTGCAACTAGTGTTTGAATATGCCTATTTGTAATCATTTAACTAACTTGGATAGGCTAGTAATGGGTCCTAGGGCCATTTGCCTGGAAACTTGCTATAATGCTATATGGTTGGACCATAAAGATGTCTCTTTCAAAGTAAGAGTAAAACGTCGAACTCCAGCTAACTCTGGAATGTATGCTGGGAACAACATTTTCTCCTATCAGAAGCTAATGCCTTTTTTGAAAACATCCTATGGCACATCCGATTTGTGGACGATATATTTTTGTTGTGGAAGGGCAATGTATTTGAACTTGAAAGTTTTGTCAACTATCTACATACCACCACTGACTTTTTAAGGTTTACTTACTATTATTCAATGGATGAAATTAATTTCTTGGATATTATGGTCAGAAAATCTGAGTTAAATGGGCTTGATAGTAATATATACAGGAAACCTACTAGGAAAAATGTGTTATTACATAAAACAAGTATGCACCTGAGGCATATCTCTAGAAATGTGCTAAAAGGGCAAGCCTATGGGATCCTTAGACTACATAACCAGGATGAAGAAGCCAAAAAGGCACTTGAAATTGTTAAACAAGAGTTTTTACATATGGGTTATTCAAGGAAAGAGATTGAAACAACCATAGAGGAAGCATGGACACAAAGGGGATATAGGTGCAGACCATACCTTAGAAATGCTACACAGAGCAATGAGACAAACAGCTTAGCTACAGCTGAAGATAGGTTCAGAGTAGTTTTTCAGTATTCAAGTGATATACAGAAATATACCTCCATTATTAAAAATAATTGGCATATATTACAGGAGGTACCCGGACTTATGGATAAAATTGGTAGTTTTCCATCATTTTCCTTTAGGAACAATAAGTCCTTGAAACAACATTTTTGTAACAAAGTAGTCTATTAGTAGACCTGCTTATTCTATGCGAACTGGCACCTTTCCATGCAGACTTTGTTCTGCATGTCAATATATCTATAGTAGTACTACTTTTCTTCATCCTTCACGACATTTTACTATTACGAGTAAGAGATATGTTGACTGCCGCACTATGAATTTAGGGCATTTTTCTTTCTGTCAGAAATGTTTTGCATTTTATATATGCAAAACAAATAGAATGTTCAAAGATAGAATCCTTGAACATATTAGAGACATTAACAACCACAAAGAAAATAATGCTCTAGCTAATCATGTTAAACAGACTGATTGTACACATACTTTTACGTTTTTAGCTATCCAAGTTATATGCCCGAATATACAAGGTGGTGACTTAGAGAATCAGAATGAAAGTGTAGAGCAAAAATGGATTCTCCTACTAAATGCTGAGAGATATCCTGGTTTAAATGGCTCAACATCTTTAAAACCTTTTTTGAAGTCCCGCCGCCTTAGGCATTAAACATAGGAATTAAGTTGTCAAATCTACTATTTTACTATGTATATAGGTCTATTTTAATAATTTTAATAGCATTGTATATTGGTACAATATGACTTTAAGTTTTTACTATGCTTTATTAGCTACACCTGTTAAGTATCAGCTGACTGCTACTTGTGTTACTTAAACTGAATGATTTGATGCTCATTCTTTGTCTGATGAAGCGACAGCAGTAGTCGTGAAAGCGCTTATGATCTCTGTTCTTTTGTTTGAATAAATGCTTTGGTTGTGTAAGTCAGGTGCAGTATTTCTTTTTTACTTGATTCGTCTTTCTGCATCTCTTTGCACCCTGACCCGTTTTTTAGCTTCCTTTTAACTCTGGAATGTGTACGAGTTGCCCCAGCAATTATTCTCGTGTTAAGCGAGACTGCCACAAATTGATGCCCCCTCAAACACAGTGAAAACCACTGCCTATGCAGAAGATTTCACTAAAAACATTTACTTATGTGTATACAGAGATACGCAGTAGTACCTACACAAAATAAGTACAGGACAACCCTGCTGAAATGCCAAAAATAGGTTGTCTAAGCAATGGAAGACAATTCCTGGGGAAAAAAAAATACAGTACCCAGCATGGTGAGAAGTCTGTCATAAAACTAAAGTAGCTATTCTCCGGACCACGTCAGTTGATCAGAGTGAAATTAGAGATGAAGGTTGCATGGAATGCCAAGGCTAAGCAGAAGGATTTCATCAGCTTGGTCTGTAATATCAAAGACAGTACGCCACAGTGTGATGACCTGTTTGTATATGGATCGACCTATGCTTAGATGGAGAGTATAGCTAATGAAATGGCCAGACAGTGATGCTGGAATTACACTTCAATTTTTCTACCCACACATCTCTCAATAATTATTCCCAAACCATAAATACAAAACTTTCAGTACAGAACAAGTACTCCGTGCACTGTTCTGGGACAACAGACTTACATTGATGGGCCCCAATACTATCCCAGTAAGTATTGCAAAAAAGCATGACACTGACCAATATGGCACACCGTAATCACCATATCATAATACACCACAAAGGGGTTTTGTGCCAACTGAATAGAGGAGTGCAATTATTAGATCTGAGCACTAGGGCAGACCTTCCAGAGAAATGTGAAAATACTGACTCAAAGTCTAAGTAGTCTAAAATGCAAAGCTATGGAAAAAAACGCGGAGGAATTTGAGCCCACTCTGGTAATGTCAAGGGCAGGGCATTAACACTCTACCAGGCAGATTTCTTCAAGATGGTCACCAAGGCAAAGGACAAGGGCAACATTTATACATGCAGCCTACCTCAACCTGGTCACATCATTCAACACAGTACTGCATGTGGGCATTGTAGACAAGCTTTGA
>NC_056736.1:382011574-382029249 GCF_019279795.1 Protopterus annectens
ATTCACATATTGACAACACTCAGTCAAAGTGAGAGACTTTACGTATACCAGCAGAGTTGTCACCGGTGGGGTCCCACAAAGGTCAGAGCTTGGGCCACTCTTGTTTGGCATATATTTCTCCAAAGTCCATGTCACAAACGGAGGGGGCTGTGACTAACCTAGTTTGAAGATGACTGCAAATTTGGTGCCATCATAGCATCATCTGGAGATGTCAGCGTACTTCTAAAGGGGATTACACAAAACAATGATTAGTGTTAAAGTAAATGCTAAGACATGCCTCATCATTCTCTTGTATAAAAACAACATCCTTGATGATTATAAAACAAACACTAACAACCTAAGTACCTATTCAGTAGTGAGAGACCTGGGAACACAATTGACTGTATGCTAAACTTTGACCAACATGTGTCTAGTGTGGTGAGGAAGGCATTCTATGTTGTTCACCTGATTAGTCAAGGTGTTGCCTCAAGAGCAAAATAGGTTATAACCACCCTGTACCCTCATCAGGCCTGTCAAAGAGTATAAAGCTCCTTTGGTATATAATGCACCAAACACTTGCAACAACTTGAGAGAGCTCAGAAATTTCTAATTGAGAAAATTCAGGGTCTCGAGCACGTGTTATACGGACAGACTGCAGTAACTGTCAGTGCACTCATTAGCGTATAGAGTAGTTAGAGGCAAATTATGTCTGGTTTACAGGACTATCTCTGACCCAAACGCTGCACATACATAAGTCAAATGATACTAGAGTCACCTGTTCCAAGGACATCAGTCTGGCCATTGACATAAACAGGTCCTGCTGGTGAGATGGATACATCTCACAGAGGCTGACACTGCTCTTGGATAGGCTATCAATCCATATCAAGCAAAGCACCTGGCTGACCCTGTTTAAGATCAGCCCTTGTCATTCTAAGTTGAAACACTGTATGTCAGACTAGGATGACATGATTGACAGACATCGATGCTTGGCCAGAAATGGTCTTCATCTGTCACCCCTGAGATTTTGGCCACTGGCTAAGGCTCTTGCCACCCTTATTGTACTGTTTTAGGCAGTGTCTCAAGGAACAAATTCCCTGTGTAAAAACGTCATCTAAAATCAACATCTCTGTTATGCTGCTAAATGCTACAAGTTGCTACATGAAACCGCACTCACTGGAAGCTGCTGTCACCTTGGAAGATGCAGACATTTCCGGAGACCTGGTTCAAGGCAGTGGAGAGCACCCCCAGCCACAGTGGGTTAGACCTCATTCCACACATTCAGACCTCAAACTGAATGCATGAAAAATAAAGGAGGCAGTGTATCAGTATTCATTAAGGATAAATACACCTCCAGATTGGTTAAACAGTATGATTCCCTGGAGGCACTTCAGGTGCAATTAACTGTTGGTAAGACACCTATTCCGGTCACTGCCAGCTACATGACCCCCACCATGACTCAGGACACCCAGTCTGCTTATTTGGATGTACTTGAGTCTGCCAAGATACATCCAAACACCATGGTTTTGGGCAACTTTAACTCCCCATCAACTGACTGGTGTCAATTAATTGTGCCCTAACTCACTTGTCCAAAGGTTGAAAGACTTTGTTAACTCCAGTGCCCTGGACCAGCTGCTTGTCAGCCCCACAAGGGGTGCCAACATCCTGGATCTGCTGCTTACCAATAAGGGGGAGCACTGTAGTATCCCCACTGTGAGGTACCCCCTGATGATATCTGACCACAAATTGGTGTCATTCGAATTGACTATCAAACCTAAACCCTCCATCACCAACTAAACTAAAAAACTTCTCCAAAGCATATTATAACCTCTTACAGGATGGTATAAATAGCTTCACTGCACCTCCTCCCTCAGAAGGAACTGTCAGCCATGCTGAGCTCTACACCAATGCTTTATATGTACACCTGTATAACTGCATTGACTCGGCTGTACCTAATAAGACCAAAGCAAGCTCTTCAAAGAAGAGCAAACCTGCCTGGCGTACAACTTCCATTAACAGGCTTTACAATAAGAGGAAGAAATTGCTGTCTAAGAGTAAGAGGGAGTGAGCCCTCCTAAACTGGAAACACTCCCTCCTCAGCTTAAACAAGCAAATAAGACTTCTTCTGAAGTCATCCAAAGCAAACTACAAGTACAAATTAGCTTCCTCAACTAAGGACGACCACACGGCATTTGATAGTTACATCCATAACCTAAATGGAAAGTCCCTGATTTGTGCAGTAATGGTGGTTAATGATACCACATATACTGAGCCTGTGGACATAGGTAACCTGTTGGCCAACAAGTTCTGTGAAAACTTTACTGCCCTGTCCCCAACAGACATACCCTATGACATCCTTACTACCTCTCCCCTACCTTGCATCTGTAATGAGCAGGTCATAAATGGCCTCTCTAAGGCCAAAAACACAGCATCTATGGGACCTGATAACATCCCAGGTTGCATCTATGGGACCTGATAACATCCCAGGCTGCATCCTACATGGGCTGCAACATGAATTAGCTACACCACTGTGTACTCTTTTCAATCATAGTCTAAGCACCAGCTTCATACAAGCTGAATAGCAAACAGACTCAGTTATTGCCTAGTACAAAGGTGGTGAGGCCTGGAACTATTGACCTATTAGCCTGACATGCCTTATCTGCAAGGACATGGAAAGAATCATCACGGACCTTATCAAGAAAGAAATAGGTAATCTAGAAATGACTATCCCTACTCAGTTTGGATTTGTCAAAGGGAGATGATGCTTCTTAAACCTGATGGACTTTTTCGAGACAGTCCACAAGCCCCTGGATGAGGGGAAATCTGTGCATACAGCCTACCTGGACTTAGCATACACGTTTGATACTATCATCCACTCAGGCATCATTGGCAAATGCACTCAGCTAGGCATGAACCCTTATATCATTAGATGGGTTGCTAACTGGCTGACTGATAGAACTCGTATAGTCAAAATAGGGAAATCCACCTCCATTAGCAAGTAAATGTAGACAAAGCCTGACAAAATTGGGTGTATGACAAAGGTCAAAAATTAGGGACATATTTTGAATGTTGATCTTATTATCTTAGAGAGTTGCAAGAGTAACAGGGTTTAACATTTATTTTATGAAGGATTTAAAGTTTGAATCTCAAATGTATGCCATTATCTAGTGAACTCAACCCTCAGATCACAGCAGTGATGTGCAAGAAAAAGGCATGTCCTAAAGCTTGCAGTGGAATGCCCCCCCCCCCCACACACACACACACACACATACACCCCACCCCCAGTGAACACAAAAGTAATTTCATGCAATGGGCTTAATTTGAGAAATTAATGATTTGTCTTAAGTTTCACAATGTTACCTTCAGAAATGAGAACCGGTAAGAATGTCACATTTTGTAATCACTGACATTCACTGCACATACTAAAGATATGTAAGCCAGTCTTCTGATGAGTTTATACCGGCACAAGGTAATTTTCAAAAAAAATTTGCTATACAATTCTCTCTGAATGTATATTTGACAAGCTGTCTGTTAAAAACTAACAAATGCAAAAACTTACAATGGTGCTATATCCAATCACTATGAACTGCAGAGTGAACCCTGGCAAACACTTCCCTAACCTACAGCTATGAGTAAGGAGTATAAATAATAAAATTATAATGGGAATGCTTTAGGGATCGATAAGGAAATGCTATACATGATCTTTCTATACTGATGCTGCTCAAAGCAAGAAACAAAAGCAAAACCAAAAAAAGAAACTAATATTATAGGTGGTGTGCAGTTGCTAGATTATATGGAGTGCTACTGTGCTCTGGTTCTACAGAAATAAAATCTTTTTATTCTAGCAAGCCACACAGGCAGAACATCTGTCAATGATGCTGAAATCTGAAAATGTAGTTATTATGCCCATCTGCAGCTAGGCAGCCAAATCGGTAAAGTGTATACCTCTCACACAGTTTCTGCTCTCCTGTTTTAGTTAAAAAAATGTTCAGAAACATATACAAAGCAGCAAAAGGCTGCAGAAGTGTAGACCACACCAAAAACAAGTTTCTGAGTTAGGTTTTCAGCTATCCCTGCACTACAGCAAAGAGCAGTGACATCAGCAACATTTCATTAACTCTTATAGATAAACTGCTTCAGCGTGAACAGCACTAGTGAGCGGCAGCATTTCTCTGTTTTGATACATGCTGAAACTCAATGCTGCCAAAATCAGAAGGTTGACTTGTGCCCATTTGCAGTTAGGCAGCCCAGTTGCTACAGTGTATACCCTCCAGAGCTTCATTTCAGCTATCTGGGTTTAGTTAAAGATTTTACAAGCAGCTATGATGCAGCAAACAGCTTCAAAAGTGTAGACCACACACAGAGCAGTATGTTGGTTCAGCTAGCATCCTATATAGTAAAGGGCACTGACGATCGGCAACATTTCTCTTTAGCATTGCATCTAGGTAATTACAGTAATGGATTGGGATGTAAAGGTTTGCACTTACCAAGTAAGTTATTCAAGCTGCCGGAATACTTCAGGAACCACAGTAGATTGTGTTTGTTTTCCCAGGGGAAGGAAAATAAGTGTGGGAAAGGTCAGGATAGGGTTTAATTTAAAGAGCTGAGGTATGCTGACATCAGAATGTGGGTGGTACTTTGTGAGCCAAACTGAGAGCGGGATGCTCCTGAATTAAAAAGAGTTGAATTGCCAAAAAACTAAGGGGAAATGTGCAGAAAGAGTGGCACAGATGCACTTTATACTACTTATTGTATGCACTGGTGGAAAAAAAAAGAAAAGTGTTCTGGCAGCTGCATCTTTGACACTCTCCCTTTAAGCAAAAGACACAAAAACTTATGAACCTTATTAAACAAACCTCCCTCACTAGAATCTTTCTAATATTTGCTTTCAGCCTCCCCTACATCTGCTGCTGTAACTTAGCCTACCAGCTTTTCCACTGTTTCATGATGTCATATTCCATACAGTCATAATCACTGAGCATTAGTGCCATATAATCCCTTTGGTACGCTCAGTCACAGCAACAGCACTCATAATCAACATTCCATACTCATTGCTTAATTCTTTTAATACACATTTCTTCTTTATTTGTGGCAAAACTTCAAAAGGGCATAAATCTTTTATTTTACTACCTGTACAATGTGTTATACAAATGTTTTCTCATGATAGCATGCCATCTTCTGCGTCCATTCTTTTCCTTTCCTTTTATTCAGTAAATGATCTTTTACTTTTTTGGCCATAGCATTTATGTAGCATTTATTAACATCCACAATAATGGTTGAAATTCTTACTTAATCTTCCTCCAGAATTTGCACTTTTACTCAGTTCTGGATAATATTTCATTTTGCAAAGTAACCACATTGAATTTCCACATTTCTTTCCTAAAAACAAGTATTTCACCCTTTACTAAATGAGCAAATATTACTTTCTGGTTAGTAAAATCTGTAAAACACAAGCAACACATGCTGGCATACATGCTCGGTACATTAACTAATTCTCCTGCACATCATAAAAATATTTTGCTTTTTCCTTAGTAAGAACAATTAGATCACTAATCTCCATCACTCAGGACACATAGAGGGATAAAGCCGCAACTACAACTTAGTTGACATGGGTTCCATTAGAGGCTCAGGCAATTTATAGAGAAGCATGGAGGGATAGGTGTTTCCATTCCAGGAAGGGAGGTCAGTTCAGTGGGTGTCTCCAGTGATTTTCACTGGTGGAAGCTGGGAACATCAACAGGTGACAACACTGTCTGTTGTTACTGGAAACTCAGAGGGATCAGCTCTGTCATCATCATCATCATCATCATCATCTTTCGGCTGTTCCCGTTAGGGGGGCACCACCGTGGATCATCTGTTTCCATTTCTTCCTGTCCTCTGCATCTTGCTCTGTCACACCAACCACCTGCATGTCCTCTCTCACCACATCCATAAACCTTATCTTAGGCCTTCCTCTTTTCCTGTTACCTGGTAGCTTAATCCTTAGCATCTTTTTCCCAATATACTCAGCATCCCTCCTCAGCACATGTCCAAACCAACGTAATCTTGCCTCTCTGGCTTTGTCTCAAAACCTTACAATGTGGGCTGACCCTCTAATATAGTTATTCCTAATCCTGTCCACCCTCATCACACCCAGTACAAATCTTAACATCATTAACTCTGCCACATCCAGCTCTAACTCCTACCTTTTTGTCAGTGCCACTGTTTCCAACCCATATAACATAGCTGGTCTCACTACCCTCTTGTAGACCTTCCCTTTCACTCTTACTGGTACTTGTCTGTCACAAATCACTCCTGACACTCTTCTCCACCCACTCCATCCTGCCTGTGCTCTCTAAGTGTAATACCTTAAAATAGCCACTGCTTATTGCCTATGTGATAATGTCATGTAGACAACAATGCCAATAAATTTGATAATGTCAGACTAAACCCTCCAGTGCTTTCTACAAACACAGACAGTTTATAACACTTAATAAGCCAATCTGAAAGTAAAACAGCATCCTACACTTCATAAACATTACTAGTTTAAATTTGCATCACTCACTGGCTGCAAGTTTTGGGACATATTAAGAAGTAGCATTGACAGTTACTCTTAAATACACATTTTCTTATATTTACCTGTAATAAAATTTCAGAGACCCAATCTGATTTTTTTATATTTCCTGAACATTACATCTCCAGAGTATAAACAGTGGGTGGCTGTGAAGTAATATAAACCCAAAGGACAGGACTATGCTCCACTCAACTGACTCTGTACTATAAAAAAAAGTAAATAAATGTGCAAGTGCACAATTCATATTCTTTGCAGCATGGGTTAACTTAAGCTCACATACAAATGCCCAGACAACTAACTTCAGTAATTTAAAGCTAAAATGAAAAAAAAAAAGGAAAAAAGAACACTACCACCCAATAATGACCAAATGCATAACTTTCTTATCCCATGTATTAAGAGTTAAATAGGCATTAAATATAACTGCAAAATGCATGCACATCACTTTAAGTATTCATCTGAAGGTAAAGAAAATCAGACAGGAGAAATGTAGACAGATGCTTTTGATTCATTTAAATTTATAATGCACAGTACCAAACCTAAACTCTAAATATTTAAAAGCATGGTTTTCCCAAGTTTTGAATAAGGCAGTGGTGTGTATGTTTCATAAGACTAAAGTAAGTTAGCCTGCTCTCTTATATCCATTTTACTGTCCAGGTGTGTGCTTTATATTGCGGTAAGCAATGTATATAACTATTACAGCAGGCTGTTGTCTATATCTCAAAGCCAAACAGAATTGTGGACAAATAGGGAAGATCAAGGAACTAACTTTAAATAATGACATTACTACTTTTGAATATTTATATAATTAACAAAACTGAGCTAATGCAAATTTTCTAAAGAACATAAAATGTATACTTATATTTTCTAAAATTATCTACAGCTCTTATTTAATTACACTGTTTACTAGTATTTTTCAGTTACACACATATAGTTTCATTTTATTTACTAGTATTTTTCAGTTACACATGTATGGTTTTATTTTATTTACTAGTATTTTTCAGTTACACATGTATAGTTTCATTCGGAGATGTCAATTGCCCCATATTGAAACTGCAGTGAAGCTACGTATCGATTGTAATGAAGCTGTCCTTGTTTTATTTCCGTGGCTTATTTACTCTTAAAGTAAAATCACTATGAGCAGGTATCTGAAGAGTACAACTGTGTGAAAGGATTTAGAAAATGAAATACTACAGCAAAGCTCATAAATGTACACATACAACCAAGTTTGTAAACAGGACTGCAACAGCCTACTACTATATTTGTACAAAAATAATTTACTTTATAGTCTTCAGCAGCCTGCTAAATCAGTGTAGCTAATTTAAAAAAGAAAGAGAGTGAGAATGAAAACAAAATGACTGTCATGATGCTTTCACCTTAATGTATTTAACTTACTATTTTATAACACTGGTGGGAATTTTGGTTACTGCCCTCCCCACCTATTCCATCAAAGTGCTTAAGTCAGTGTGACACCATCAGTTTTCCTCCAGCAATCAGATTATTTACCTAAACAAAAACGTGTATGAAGGGCTAATTACCTAGATTATTAACATAATATTATTTTAAATAGAAGTGTTAATTATAGTCAAAGGGGCCTCCATTGCGTGAATTTGCTTTTAACATTTTGAATAGCACCCATTACTAGGCGGCATTACTGTGAGTTGGTCGGTTTAAAAAAACACATTTTTTATCAATGCTCTTGCTAGCCCTCGCTGATTACATGTACACTGTTGTGTACATAGCATATGCTTTCCAACATCCCTGTAATTACATACAGTTAGATGGACAACTTGAAACTGCAGTAAAGAAGCTGCAATTAGTTAGTTTTGAAGCCAGTTCCCATGTGCCGATCACACTGTAGTGCAATTGCAAATGCTTCTAATATTAAATACAATTAGATTGACAACCGGGATCTGCAGTAAAAAAGCTGAAAACACTGTGTTTACTGAACAGTTAAAACACCTGGGTGGTGCTATAGATGAAATTTTTTTCTAATGATCCATTTCCTTAGCATCATGTGTTAATGGCATGCTGTACAGAGTATTTTACCAAAAGTGAAAATGAATTCTAGTTTCTTTCTGTTGACCATTTCCACTGCATATAGAATGTGAGATGGTATCACATTGCCAACCTGGAACTGTAATTTCCATTAAAATTACTGTAAAGAAGGAGAACACTGCTGCTACAAATGAAATGTTTGCACCCGCAAAACAACTATTCTATATGGTGCAAGTACTGATTACAGTTGCAATGATTTTTAGATTGGAACGATACAGATGCAAATTGCTTTCCCAGGGGAACCAAAACACTCCTGGAAAAGGTCAAAGGCTTTATTTAAAATGGTGAGTGAGTGGGGTGGGGAAAAGGATGACATCAGCTTTGGTGGGTGGTACTGTCTAGAGGCAGGTGAGAGCAAGATGCTTATACTGTTAAAATACAATGAAAATGGTATACAAAAGCTAAAAATATAAGAACCATATGGTATTTTTAGGGTATATACTATGGATTGCTAAAATAAAAAATAATGTTTTCTTGAGGCTGAATCTTTGACATTTTCTCTTGACCCTCTTCTCTGTTCATCTCAGTCAGCTAACAGCACAGTTTGAGACAAATGATTGTATAACCACTTCCATTCTGGAAGTCTCACTGCTCACAGGATGGATTAAGACTATATGCAAACACTCTTCCAGACAGTCTTACTGCTTAACATATATAAAACGTACATCTGGAAACATGATGCAGACTTTTATTGATCCAGCACCTGACAGATTTGAAACTCAGTCATCATTTCTTGCAGATTTTTTTTATCTTTACTTACAGGCCTCTGATAAAAGGCTTGACATTTTATTCGTGCTGAATTTATTCATTCATTTTTACATTCCTTTTGTTTCTCAAAGCCAAAATTCAGTGCATTCAAGTAGCTGTTAGTAAATGTATTCTGCTTTAGTCATATAAAACAAGTGCAATCTCTTGAGGCTCAGAGGATAAATGAAAAAACTAAAAATTATGTAATGAATAACATTTTGCGGTTAATACAGATTGTTCCCTGAGAAGAATGTTTGTTACTCCTCCGCGAAAAATGCACGGTCATTTACAGGTAAGCTAAACTATTAAAATGATAACAGCATGTCCACTTTTGGTCATATAAATATCACTTCTTAGTCTCCAGGAATGATTTTCTGATAAATTATCTTTCCAGAAAAGATGGAATACAGTGTCAATGTCTCAACAAATCACACCCTTGCCTTTGGTGCTGAAAGACCAGAAGGACCTAAATTATATTCCCACTTTTTTAATTTCTTCAAGTCTTTTGGGTTTCTAATATCATGACAGGGATGGACCCCGTAACATATCTAAGTATGGTTGTAATTTTTTTTATCAGACTCATTGCTCCTTCTGTATTATTGGCACAGTCTGTGTATCCTTCTTCAACACTGCCCTCATTTCTGCTTGCAAATCCTGGTATTTTATGACTTTGTGTCTCTTTGTACATAAGACACAATAGTCACTGTGTGTAGCTATTTCAATGATCTATGATACTTCTGTCTTCTTTTTATGGAGTACTATAGCAGGTTTTCTCACATCTATTTTTGAACTGTTGGTAATGGGTGATCCCATGTGATATAAACTGTAAGAATTGATAAGACTCTGCTGTACTGGAATTAACTGGAAACAACTGAAATGAGGCTGAAATGAAAGTCTTTATCTGTTAATTATCCAAACTTATGCTGAACAAGGTGCCAGTCTTTATTGGCCAAGTCTTGTGTACTTTTCAGAATGAATTCTCCAAACACTCGTTTAATAAGGCTTTATTAGATGTTCACAATATCCGAATACTGTCTTCATTAACATTGCTGATAAACACTATCCAAAGTTACTGCATGTCATATTCTGATTGTCCTGAACAACATAAACTAAAATAGTCTTTATATGCCATGACGTCAGTGCTCATGCTCGAGTGTCTGTAATCTTTTCTGTAATGTCAGGTCAAACAAACTAACTAACCTTAACTGACTTCCCTAACTGTATCAGAAGTATATTTTAATAATACCAAAACCCTGTAATGCATTACATGCCCTCTTAGCCTTGGTTCCCAGGCCTGGTCTTAATCTAACATTCCATTAAGGAACATTTTGTACCTGGCAAGATTGTATCTTTCCCTTGAGAAAAGAACATTCTGTATCTCTGTATTTTCTGCACATTTTATGTTTATCTTTTCTTTCTAATAAACCATCCTTCATACTTGACCAGCAAGGTTATTCTTTCTTACTGCTTAACTGTCTTTCATGCATAAATGAAGCACAATTTCTAGGCCTATTTTACCCTTTAGCTTGTCTAATGTCTAATAACTATTTTTAAAATTGAAGTCCCTAATCTACCAGCTGCCCCTGAGATCCCTGACAAAAGTCTACAAGGACCTACTTCTGTAGTTACCTTACATCTGTATTGCTAACTACTGTATACAGGTTTATGCTACCTGACTCATAATCTGAAAATACATTTACTTATTTGATAAACATGCAATTTCAATTTTGACCACTAGGTGTCATTTGAGCATTTATGGTCTGTCTGGATTGAAGTCTTTTAATTTTAAGATTCAATTATAAACTTTCAGTTCTAATTTTGACCACCAGGTGTCACTTGAGCATTTATGGCCTGTTTGGATTGAAGTCTCTTAACTTTGTGATTTAATTATAACTAGGCAATTGTTCACCAGGCTTGAAGTCTGTTAACTTTATGATTTGATTTTCATATTACCTAGATTCATAGTATTTACAGTCTTTAAGTCTAAGTTCTGATGTATGAGAGATATATTAAAAAATATTCATTATTCTGAAAATGAGTGTATTTCTATGGCTTTTAAAGCTGATTAACCTGCTTTTGTGAATCTTTATTTAACTTGGACAGAGTATGAACTTGTTAACCCTGCCTATTTTTCTTCCATATCTCTCTAAGCTGTAATGATGTCTCTCTCTTATAGCAAATAAAACCTTTTTCTGTTGTTCATAGATTTAAATCTTTAAACACTGTACTTTTTATTGTATAGCCTATCAAGCATGAATGCTATTTTCTGAAGACTAATTGAAATCTACATAATTACCATATCCTGTTAACTTCTACTTATAAATTTTCATTTAAATTTGCTCTATAATGCTACTTGCCTTTTTTAATTTTATGTGCTACAATAGATGTCTGCTTCCTAAATTTGTGTCTGAATATTTTATGAATATTTATGAGCTATAATAGTTTACTAAAACCTATACATTTTCTATTTTAAGTCTATACTTTTGCATTGTCTGTTAGCGTCCTTTTAATTTTCTGACTAATGTACAATAATTATGCCAAGTGCACTATAATCTATAAACTAACAAATTAAGTCTATCCTGTTAAGCCTTAAGTGCATTGAATAAATATTACTACTTGTTTTTTAGATAACTTATCTTAATAGTTTACTAAACTTATGCTTTCTATATTTCAGGTCGATACCTTTACACTTTCAGTCTATACCTTTGCATTGTCTGTTAGCGTCCTTTTAATTTTCTGACTAATGTACAATAATTATGTAAAGTGCACTGTAATCTGTAAACTAACAAATTAAGTCTACCCTGTTAAGCCTTAAGTGCATTGAATAAATATTACTACTTGCTTTTTAGATAACTTATCTTAATAGTTTACTAAAGTTATACTTTCTATATTTCAGGTCGATACCTTTACACTTTCAGTTAGTGTATTTTTTAACTTTCTGAATTATATGTACAATAATTATGTAAAGTGTACTGTAATCTGCAAATTAATTAACAAATTAAGCCTGACATGTTATAGCTTGAGTATACTGAATAACTATTACTACCTATTACTTAGATAACTTATTTTAATAAGCCTGTAAAAATATTTCTGACACTTTACCCTTAATAAATGACTAAATAGTGTAATTCTGTTACTTTACCCTTAAAACTAATGACTGAATAATGTGAAGTAACTGAGTATTATTTTTATGTTCTGAGATTTGGCTGAAATGTACTAAACTGAACACACAACTGAGTATGAATGTCATAGTTTGAATCTTGACTTAAATTTACATTAGCATATACTGAACATTTAATATAGCTGTGTATATTCTGGAAACTAAACTAATAGTAAAAGAATATCTTTTGCCACTGTTAACTGAACACATATAAAAGCATAACTGAAATTGGTACATGTTATATTCTGAAAAACAAACTATTAGTACCTTTTCCTGTCAGTATTGTCTAAACACAGATAGACTGAAAACTAGTACTGTTAACAAATTGTCTGAAACATGAGAACATTCTGACAGTGTTACATGAACACAGATAAAAAAATTAACTGTAGTTTGTTTTCCTGTCAGTATTGTCTGAACATAACTGGACTGAAAACTAGTACTGTTGTACAATTGTCTGAAAACATGAGCACATTTTGACAGTGTTTCCTGAACATGGATACACTGAAATCTGTTATTGTTATATTTTGAAAACTATGCTATTCATATCTTTTTGTCAGTATTGCCTGAACATAGATAAAAACATAAAATGAAACTAGTACTGTTTTATAACTGTCTGAAAATATACATACTTGCTGTAACTCATACATTTAACTTTAAACAAGCACTGAAGAAATAACTGAAACACATAGACAGTCAACTTCTGCACCACAGCTCTTGCCAAATTTTAATCTGCATTGTCCCAGTCACTGATGAGGTAGAGGAAGGCCTGTTTAATGTCAAAGTGTCCTTTTTATAGTTAGGCCTTTTAAACCTCTTCTTTCCATTTTTTGTGCAAAGCTGGGTGAAGTTCTTGATTATATTTAGTATCAGTCCTTAAAATAACATTTGCATCTTTAACAATTATAAACCGATAACATTGCTTAATATTGCCTTGACGTTATTTACATTTTTCTGCATGAAATAAACATTTGCAGCTTTAACAACTATAAACTGATAGCATTGCCTAATGTGCTGACTTTATTTTACATTTTTATGCATGAAATAAACATTTGCTGCTAATAACCTCTTGCAAGTCTGCAGACAAACCGATAACCTCAAATTAAATTAAAGTAGTAATGTAACACTGTGCATTTCTGCACCTATATAAAATCAATTTTAACTTTTGAACTTTTAACATTTTTCTTGTGACCCTTAGATTTTAACATACTGTTCTGTGAAGCAAACTGATAACCTCAAATGAAACTAAAATAGTAATGTAACACTGTGCATTTCTGCACCTATATAAAACCAATTTTAACGTGGAACTTTTTACATTTTCCCCTCATGACCCTTAGATTTTAACATACTGTTCTCTGAGTGAAACTCCACCCACTGTCTCACCATAACTGTTTCTTTAGCTGATGTAATTTAACTTTTCAGTAGTACTGAATGCTGCAAGAATTTATTATTACTGTCTACAATTTTCTTGGATAAATAGTAAAAATGTAAATGCATTAAATTGATCTTTGCTATACAACATTATGCCTTATGGCATACAGTACTGTCTTTAATTTAGCTTGCTAAACTGGCTGTAATCTGATCTGATGTGCTTTGCAAACTGCTCCGTATGAAATATATACAGTCCCAAACTGAATACATAATGTACCCTTTTATACATAGGATCTGAAATCTTAACTGTATTGTCACCTTGACTATGTAGCATTGACTTTAAATTTTACATTTTGTAAACTAGCAAACATTATTTTGTCTATATCTATATCATTGCTTATTGTTTATGCATTGCAACACTTTAATACAAAGGTCTTAACTAATGACTGCTAAACAAAACAATAACACAAAAAATTCATTTGCCAAATCTATAACTGTAAACCCTTTATTCTTCAAATTAATTTGACTGTTATTTCTGATATACCTTACAAGACATAGAGATATACAGTTACATTTTTTTTCTAACTGGCCACACCCAATATGTCTTTCTGAGCACTTCAGCTGGGTCAGCTGAACTGAAATTTATTTTAACTTTAACCCATAAATCTGCATGTTCCTGTCATTACCAATTCTTTAATATCTATACATTTGCACAAATCTTGTCACTGAAGTCTAAAATAGCATATAACTCTTAGACATTTTCATACATAGTACAGAGCTGTTACACTTTGAACTTCTAGCTGCTGTAATATTTACCCTTTAAAGCCTGACAAAACTGCATTTATGTCCTCTAATAAAGATCTATGTGTAACAGAAGTTGCTTCACCTGTAAACAATAAAATATTGTCATTTCTTTTAACCTTAAACAATGACATATTAATGCTCTGATTTGGTGCCAGATTGCTGCACCCTTTACAAATAGCTATAGAATGCATATTTTCTTTATTTCGCTTTCAAATGGTAGAAATTTTACCTTGCACTGAAGTCTGTTTTGCAGTTATACTGGAATTTACTTTATTAAAATCTGCACTTTTCCTCAGTGCAATGTTTTCATTTGATTCTGAAAATAAGAAATTAGATGAAGTAATGTTACTTAAGACATTGCCTGCATGTTATGTATGTTTACTGTGTTAACATTTCTATGTTTAATATTGCAACATACTTCTGTATTTTGAATTACATATAAACAAGAATTTATCACATTCTGAACATTTGTATTACTACAATTTAACACTGTATGTTGAATTGTATATGCTGAACTTGTGTCTGAAAGCATATTGATAGCCTGCTTCTGTGATTTAACCCTTTTGCATTTAGACATATTTAACATTCTTGAACTAATAACCTTTAACTTTAAGAGAACATTTTTAGACTGCTTTATCCAGTTTTTAAAATTAAACCAAAGATTTACTAATGTTTTAACTGTAGCTGTATTATTTGACATGTTTATACAACAGGTATGGAAATTACGTTTACTGATGAATTTAAACTTTTTAGAGCTGTTAACTAAAAGATGCATATAAAGTCTTGCATAACTTTATGGTCCTGGAAGAATGTGTGCCATTGTCTGCAGCTTATTAACCTTTTTCTTGATTCTTGGTTGTATGATGTCACACTGGAAACTTGAAAGTTTTTGGAGATAGCTGTTAACTGTATAATGTCTTTTTATGTTCTGAAGCAACACTGATAAAATTTGTTGATTTATTGCTGATCTACTGGTTCTTTGAGGCTTTTCTAAAGTAAACTCTGGTGCTGTGCACTTTGTTTACCAGCTGTAATTACTGTATGCAGAGGTCGTCTGCTGTGTCCATTTTCTGCATGAAGTAGTGCTGTCTTACTGAACTCTGTAATGAGAAACTCTAGTGCCATAATTTCTGGCTTATTCTGTATAGAGTCACACCCCGGGATTCATGAAGCTCGGCGCAAGGCCGGTGTAAGGCCTGCGCCGGCGGTGCAGTGAATAGTCGGCGTAGTAGCACCATATGCATAGTAATGAGAGCGTGCCGCAACCACAGACACGTGCATAGTGTACGTGAGCGAGCCCAAGTAGGATGCGTCCAGAGGCGTGGCTAAGCCGGCAGGCGATGAGCAACCTAATGTGCTGACTGCCACGGTCCGCCCATAATAGTAATGGCAGCAGCCAGGGCCCGTGCAGAATGAAACGCACGTAGAGTATGCAACATAGTACCCGTCCCAACAAAACGGAGAAGCAAATACAACCCACGAAGCCCTAAGTGTACCCGTCCAAGGAACAAAGTATACGCGTAACACTGTGTTTGTCCCGCAAAGCACCGTCAGCGGGCATACCCAGAGAAGGTGTACCGCAGCATGTCAGCGCGCCGCACCGACATAGGAGTAGCGACTAAGGTTACCACCTGTCCCACTTTGCGAGGGGCAGTCCCTCCATGGGCAGTTGTGTGCCGATAAAAAATATTAAAAACGGCAAATGTGCTAAGATTGGAGGACATAATGATATCCCGTATTTAATGTAATGGTTGCATGAAATGGTTATTTCCGTAACTAAAATACCTAAATGTCACAAGAAACAGAATAAGCAACCAAACTGCTACAACAATAAGCTTTTATTTAGGCAAACAAGTGAAGTTATATGCTATATAGTGACCGTGGGTATGTGTCGGCCTGTAAAATCTGATGTGAGTCCCGAAAATGTCCCACCTTGGCCACTGGAAAAGGTGGCAACCCCAGTAGCGACATGGGCATGGTCACCAGGGTTACCAGCTGTCCCACTTTGCTATGGACAGTCCCTCATTGGACAGGTGTGTCCCGGCAAAACTCAAAAGAATGGCAAATGACCTGAGATTTCCTGCCAAAAATATTCCCGCAATATACCTGTAATAGTAGCATAAAACATATATTTTGTATATGAAACACATACATGGCATAAGAAACTGAATAAGGAACCCAAATGCTAACAGAATAAGTGTATATTATGGCAAACAAGTGAAGTTCTGTCAACTCCACTTGCTGTGGGTATGTGTTGTCCTGCAAAATCCGATGTTTCCACAAAAGATGTCCCACTATGGGCATTGGAAAAGGTGTCAACCATAATGGTCACAAGCAGTAGTGAGAGTACACAGCCGGGTAGCTGTGTCGACATAACAACAGGAAGGAACCAAGATACCTTAAACACAGGCAAACATGTGCATAGCAACATGTCACACACCCAGCAACGTGTTTGTCGCATACACAGGACGGCGTATGTCTAAGTGTAATATCCAAAAGCAGAACCCATGCATGCAGATGTAATACACAATAGCCCCATTGTAGCATGTAAGTCCCACCCATGTACAGCTGTGCACCCAAACCAGCTAGCATCCTTGTGCAGCTACACACCTACACACAATGGGCATACCTGAAATGTGGTAAGAAGTACTGTGTTAGGCAGTGCCACGCGGGCAAATATGTACCCCACATGTCACCAACCCACCTCAGGTACAGATATGGAAATGGCTGCATGTGAATGTGTCTGCAGAATGTGTACATCCCGCATGTGGTATGTACCGTCCAAACCATATAGGTTTGCACGCCACGGTGCACATAACTGTACACATGTGGACAAGTCGGTTGTTGAACCACCACATCGATGATTAGCTATGCAGAGAAGTCAAACACATATAGCGGAACATGTGCCTACCAAACAGGACGTCCTAACAGGGTGCCACAGGCACAGAAGGGAAGGTGGGACATCACATGTGGAGAGTAGCGTTGCCGACGGCCAAATACACAATAAGACGG
>NC_056736.1:382367249-382369749 GCF_019279795.1 Protopterus annectens
TTGAACCACTGTAGTGCCAGAGTGTCAAGTGAAAGTGATTTCAGAAGATTCAAGAGAATTTGATGATTAACCATGTTGAATGCTTTTGAGAGATCTATAAAGACAGCAGATGAGAGGATGTTATTATTGCGGTTTTTATTTATGTGATCAGTAAAGGAAAGAAGGGCAGTAGTAGTGCTATGGGAGGGACGAAATCCATGCTGGGAGGGAGCTAGTAGTCCATTTAGAAGGAGGTGGTCAAGCAGTTGTTGGTGAATGCATTTTTCCATGATTTTAGCTAAGGGAGAAAGTAGGGCAATATGACGGAAGTTTGAAAGTTCAGATGAGGTCCCGCCCTTATGAAGGGGAATAATATGAGAGATCTTCCAGATGGAAGGGATAGTGCCTTCATTGATGGTTCTATTTATAAGGATAGAGACAGGGTAGGCAATTGCTTTGGCTGCAGTTTGAAGATATTGCGCAGGTAGTAAGTCAGCAGAGGGGGTAGAAGGTTTGAGTTTTAGAAGGAGGGAACTGATGAGGGATGTAGAGACAGGTGGTAGTTGGAAAGTGGGAGGAGATGGAAAGAAGGACAGTGGTGAAAGAGAAGCCGCGGGAGGAAGGGAGTTGGCAATTGACAGGATCGCTTCAGTAAAGAAGTTGTTAAAGGAGTCAGCTATCTGTTTAGGAGTATTTTTGGTAGTACTGGCAGGGGTGGGTGTCTTAGATGTGCCAGGGTGTAGTAAAGCATTAATTCCTGTCCAGAATTTCTTAGGGTTTTGGTGGTTATTTTGCTGGAGATGAATGAAAAAGTTTTTTTATCAAGTCGTACAGAAAATTTAGTGGAATTGCTAAGCTGTTTAAATTTAATGTGATCAGATGGGTCTTTAGAAGCATGCCATTTTGACCAGAGTTTGTTTCTTAGCAACATTTTCTGCTTAGTTTCTTTTGTAAGCCAGGGTGCAATTTTGGTCCTATTTTTAAGGGTACGGATAGGGGTATGGAGGTTAAGAATTTCAAGGAATTTTGAATTAAAGTAGGCTACTGCTTCATCAAGTTGTAGGTATTTTAGGGGTGACCAGTTACAGTGTCTAAGTTCATTTTGGAAGCATTCAGGGTTAAAGTTCTTGTTGAAGCATATGGTTTTAAAGCTTGTGGGTAGAAGTAAATTGGATTTATGTCGAAGTATGTAAGTTAGAAGGTGACCACTCATATCTTCCGGGAGGGTGCCTACTGTGTAGAATGAGGGGGAAGTATTAATGAGAATCCAGTCAAGGATGGATTCTTTTTTGGTGGGCTTGTGGATGCGAGTGTGTGAGGTGACAATTTGAGTAAAGCCATGCAGGTTAATGTGGGTAGAAGGGGTATTGGTATTACAGGTATTCCAGTCAATGTTAAAGTCACCAAGTACTATGGTTTCTTGAGGATATGAGGTGGATAGCCAGCTAAGGATATTTTCAAGGAGGTTGATGTTGTTGCCAGGTGGAATATAAGAACACAGAATATAAATGGCCTTATAATTGTAGCTTAGTAAAAAGAATTTCAGTGTTAGTGTCAGATGGAAGACAAGAATTTAATGGAGTGAGTAGGAGACCTGTTTTATACAGTAAGGCTATACCCCCTCCCTTCTTGTTAGGGCGATCTACTCTTAGAATATTATATGCAGGAGGGGTGATATCGCAGTCCTGGACATGAGGTTTTAACCAAGTCTCTGTGAGAGATAATAGATCAAAGTTGTGTATTTGCAGTAGGGCATGAAGCTCTGTTATTTTATTGTTGATACTTCATATATTTAAGTGAGCTAAAAAAAGGGAGTTGGAAGAGAGGCTAAGATTGGGATGAGGAAGAAAGAGGTGTGAGGATAGGAGAGGTGATGGAGGGGCCTGGGTTAGGATGAATGTCACCATCTAAAAGGAGGTGACAGTGAGATTTGGGGTTGTGAATTAGTATAAGATATGATATAGTTTGTTGTTTTTTCCCATAAAGGTGTTTGTAGTAAATATGGTTAACTCTATGATATTTTGGGAAGAAGTAATTGGATGTGTAAGTAATGTTGATGTGTTTTAGGGGAAGTGATGATGCAGTAAAGGATGTTTGTTGTGAGGAGTGTTGCAGGTTAGAGCAGTTGAGGTGTTCATAGGAAGTGGAGATATAGATAAGGAAAAGAGATGGGAGGATTGAGAGTAGGAGAAGGGATGTGAGGTAAGGAGAGAAGGAAGAAAAAGACATTGTGATTTGGAGGTAGAGTTTGGGAAGTGAGAGATTAGATGGGAGGGGAAATGAAGAAGATTGGTAAGATAGTAGGGAGATGTTTGAGAGGGAAGGAATGTTATTGGCTAATAAGGAAGTAGGAGTGTCTAGAGAGGTATAAGGCTGGATGTAGTAGGGGTGAGATTGTAGGGAGGTGTTTGAGAGGGAAGGAATGTTATTGGCTAATAAGGAAGTAGGAGTGTCAAGAGAGGTATAAGGCTGGATGTAGTGGGGGTGAGATAGTAGGGAGATGTTTGAGAGGGAAGGAATG